>NW_026599343.1:0-213563 GCF_023634085.1 Falco cherrug
AGCAGGTAGAACAAGTTTTGTGGTGCCTTTCAGCTGCCTACCGGGGTAGTGTAAAAAACTACCAACAGAACTCGTTTCTGGCACCTTCCCCGGTGGAGTTGTGCATGGGGTGTGTTTGGAACATTTTGTCACCAGCCGAGTCCAAAAATTCAGCGATTCCCCATCTCAGCCCAGAAAGCAGGTAGAACAAGTTTTGTGGTGCCTTTCAGCTGCCTACCGGGGTAGTGTAAAAAACTACCAACAGAACTCGTTTCTGGCACCTTCCCCGGTGGAGTTGTGCATGGGGTGTGTTTGGAACATTTTGTCACCAGCCGAGTCCAAAATTCAGCCGTTCCCCATCTCAGCCCAGAAAGCAGGTAGAACAAGTTTTGTGGTGCCTTTCAGCTGCCTACCGGGGTAGTGTAAAAACTACCAACAGAACTCGTTTTCTGGCACCTTCCCCGGTGGAGTTGTGCATGGGGTGTGTTTGGAACATTTTGTCACCAGCCGAGTCCAAAATCTCAGCGATTCCCCATCTCAAGCCCAGAAAGCAGGTAGAACAAGTTTTGTGGTGCCTTTCAGCTGCCTACCGGGGTAGTGTAAAAAACTACCAACAGAACTCGTTTCTGGCACCTTCCCCGGTGGAGTTGTGCATGGGGTGTGTTTGGAACATTTTGTCACCAGCCGAGTCCAAAATTCAGCGATTCCCCATCTCAGCCCAGAAAGCAGGTAGAACAAGTTTTGTGGTGCCTTTCAGCTGCCTACCGGGGTAGTGTAAAAACTACCAACAGAACTCGTTTCTGGCACCTTCCCCGGTGGAGTTGTGCATGGGGTGTGTTTGGAACATTTTGTCACCAGCCGAGTCCAAAATTCAGCTGATCCCCATCTCAGCCCAGAAAGCAGGTAGAACAAGCTTTTGTGGTGCCTTTCAGCTGCCTACCGGGGTAGTGTAAAAACTACCAACAGAACTCGTTTCTGGCACCTTCCCCGGTGGAGTTGTGCATGGGGTGTGTTTGGAACATTTTGTCACCAGCCGAGTCCAAAATTCAGCGATTCCCCATCTCAGCCCAGAAAGCAGGTAGAACAAGTTTTGTGGTGCCTTTCAGCTGCCTACCGGGGTAGTGTAAAAACTACCAACAGAACTCGTTTCTGGCACCTTCCCCGGTGGAGTTGTGCATGGGGTGTGTTTGGAACATTTTGTCACCAGCCGAGTCCAAAATTCAGCGATTCCCCATCTCAGCCCAGAAAGCAGGTAGAACAAGTTTTGTGGTGCCTTTCAGCTGCCTACCGGGGTAGTGTAAAAACTACCAACAGAACTCGTTTCTGGCACCTTCCCCGGTGGAGTTGTGCATGGGGTGTGTTTGGAACATTTTGTCACCAGCCGAGTCCAAAATTCAGCGATTCCCCATCTCAGCCCAGAAAGCAGGTAGAACAAGTTTTGTGGTGCCTTTCAGCTGCCTACCGGGGTAGTGTAAAAACTACCAACAGAACTCGTTTCTGGCACCTTCCCCGGTGGAGTTGTGCATGGGGTGTGTTTGGAACATTTTGTCACCAGCCGAGTCCAAAATTCAGCGATTCCCCATCTCAGCCCAGAAAGCAGGTAGAACAAGTTTTGTGGTGCCTTTCAGCTGCCTACCGGGGTAGTGTAAAAACTACCAACAGAACTCGTTTCTGGCACCTTCCCCGGTGGAGTTGTGCATGGGGTGTGTTTGGAACATTTTGTCACCAGCCGAGTCCAAAATTCAGCGATTCCCCATCTCAGCCCAGAAAGCAGGTAGAACAAGTTTTGTGGTGCCTTTCAGCTGCCTACCGGGGTAGTGTAAAAACTACCAACAGAACTCGTTTCTGGCACCTTCCCCGGTGGAGTTGTGCATGGGGTGTGTTTGGAACATTTTGTCACCAGCCGAGTCCAAAATTCAGCGATTCCCCATCTCAGCCCAGAAAGCAGGTAGAACAAGTTTTGTGGTGCCTTTCAGCTGCCTACCGGGGTAGTGTAAAAACTACCAACAGAACTCGTTTTCTGGCACCTTCCCCGGTGGAGTTGTGCATGGGGTGTGTTTGGAACATTTTGTCACCAGCCGAGTCCAAATTCAGCGATTCCCCATCTCAGCCCAGAAAGCAGGTAGAACAAGTTTTGTGGTGCCTTTCAGCTGCCTACCGGGGGTAGTGTAAAAACTACCAACAGAACTCGTTTCTGGCACCTTCCCCGGTGGAGTTGTGCATGGGGTGTGTTTGGAACATTTTTGTCACCAGCCGAGTCCAAAATTCAGCGATTCCCCATCTCAGCCCCAGAAAGCAGGTAGAACAAGTTTTGTGGTGCCTTTCAGCTGCCTACCGGGGTAGTGTAAAAACTACCAACAGAACTCGTTTCTGGCACCTTCCCCGGTGGAGTTGTGCATGGGGTGTGTTTGGAACATTTTGTCACCCAGCCGAGTCCAAAATTCAGCGATTCCCCATCTCAGCCCCAGAAAGCAGGTAGAAACAAGTTTTGTGGTGCCTTTCAGCTGCCTACCGGGGTAGTGTAAAAACTACCAACAGAACTCGTTTCTGGCACCTTCCCCGGTGGAGTTGTGCATGGGGTGTGTTTGGAACATTTTGTCACCAGCCGAGTCCAAAACTTCAGCTGTTCCCCATCTCAGCCCAGAAAGCAGGTAGAACAACTTTTGTGGTGCCTTTCAGCTGCCTACCGGGGTAGTGTAAAAAACTACCAACAGAACTCGTTTCTGGCACCTTCCCCGGTGGAGTTGTGCATGGGGTGTGTTTGGAACATTTTGTCACCAGCCGAGTCCAAAATTCAGCGATTCCCCATCTCAGCCCAGAAAGCAGGTAGAACAAAGTTTTGTGGTGCCTTTCAGCTGCCTACCGGGGTAGTGTAAAAACTACCAACAGAACTCGTTTTCTGGCACCTTCCCCGGTGGAGTTGTGCATGGGGTGTGTTTGGAACATTTTGTCACCAGCCGAGTCCAAAATTCAGCTGGATCCCCATCTCAGCCCAGAAAAGCAGGTAGAACAACTTTTGTGGTGCCTTTCAGCTGCCTACCGGGGTAGTGTAAAAACTACCAACAGAACTCGTTTCTGGCACCTTCCCCGGTGGAGTTGTGCATGGGGTGTGTTTGGAACATTTTGTCACCAGCCGAGTCCAAAATTCAGCGATTCCCCATCTCAGCCCAGAAAGCAGGTAGAACAAGTTTTGTGGTGCCTTTCAGCTGCCTACAGGGGTAGTGTAAAAACTACCAACAGAACTCGTTTCTGGCACCTTCCCCGGTGGAGTTGTGCATGGGGTGTGTTTGGAACATTTTGTCACCAGCCCGAGTCCAAAATTCAGCGATTCCCCATCTCAGCCCAGAAAGCAGGTAGAAACAAGTTTTGTGGTGCCTTTCAGCTGCCTACCGGGGTACTGTAAAAACTACCAACAGAACTCGTTTTCTGGCACCTTCCCCGGTGGAGTTGTGCATTGGGGTGTGTTTGGAACATTTTGTCACCAGCCGAGTCCAAAATTCAGCGATTCTCCCATCTCAGCCCAGAAAGCAGGTAGAACAAGTTTTGTGGTGCCTTTCAGCTGCCTACCGGGGTAGTGTAAAAAACTACCAACAGAACTCGTTTCTGGCACCTTCCCCGGTGGAGTTGTGCATTGGGGTGTGTTTGGAACATTTTGTCACCAGCCGAGTCCAAAATTCAGCTGATTCCCCATCTCAGCCCAGAAAGCAGGTAGAACAAGTTTTGTGGTGCCTTTCAGCTGCCTACCGGGGTAGTGTAAAAACTACCAACAGAACTCGTTTCTGGCACCTTTCCCCGGTGGAGTTGTGCATGGGGTGTGTTTGGAACATTTTGTCACCAGCCGAGTCCAAAATTCAGCCGATTCCCCATCTCAGCCCAGAAAGCAGGTAGAACAAGTTTTGTGGTGCCTTTCAGCTGCCTACCGGGGTAGTGTAAAAACTACCAACAGAACTCGTTTCTGGCACCTTCCCCGGTGGAGTTGTGCATGGGGTGTGTTTGGAACATTTTGTCACCAGCCGAGTCCAAAATTCAGCGATTCCCCATCTCAGCCCAGAAAGCAGGTAGAACAAGTTTTGTGGTGCCTTTCAGCTGCCTACCGGGGTAGTGTAAAAAACTACCCAACAGAACTCGTTTCTGGCACCTTCCCCGGTGGAGTTGTGCATGGGGTGTGTTTGGAACATTTTGTCACCAGCCGAGTCCAAAATTCAGCCGTTCCCCATCTCAGCCCAGAAAGCAGGTAGAACAAGTTTTGTGGTGCCTTTCAGCTGCCTACCGGGGTAGTGTAAAAACTACCAACAGAACTCGTTTCTGGCACCTTCCCCGGTGGAGTTGTGCATGGGGTGTGTTTGGAACATTTTGTCACCAGCCGAGTCCAAAATTCAGCCGTTCCCCATCTCAGCCCAGAAAGCAGGTAGAACAAGTTTTGTGGTGCCTTTCAGCTGCCTACCGGGGTAGTGTAAAAACTACCAACAGAACTCGTTTCTGGCACCTTCCCCGGTGGAGTTGTGCATGGGGTGTGTTTGGAACATTTTGTCACCAGCCGAGTCCAAAATTCAGCGATTCCCCATCTCAGCCCAGAAAGCAGGTAGAACAAGTTTTGTGGTGCCTTTCAGCTGCCTACCGGGGTAGTGTAAAAACTACCAACAGAACTCGTTTCTGGCACCTTCCCCGGTGGAGTTGTGCATGGGGTGTGTTTGGAACATTTTGTCACCAGCCGAGTCCAAAATTCAGCGATTCCCCATCTCAGCCCAGAAAGCAGGTAGAACAAGTTTTGTGGTGCCTTTCAGCTGCCTACCGGGGTACGTGTAAAAAACTACCAACAGAACTCGTTTCTGGCACCTTCCCCGGTGGAGTTGTGCATGGGGTGTGTTTGGAACATTTTGTCACCAGCCGAGTCCAAAATTCAGCGATTCCCCATCTCAGCCCAGAAAGCAGGTAGAACAAGCTTTTGTGGTGCCTTTCAGCTTGCCTACCGGGGTACTGTAAAAACTACCAACAGAACTCGTTTCTGGCACCTTCCCCGGTGGAGTTGTGCATGGGGTGTGTTTGGAACATTTTGTCACCAGCCGAGTCCAAAATTCAGCGATTCCCCATCTCAGCCCAGAAAGCAGGTAGAACAAGTTTTGTGGTGCCTTTCAGCTGCCTACCCGGGGTACTGTAAAAACTACCAACAGAACTCGTTTCTGGCACCTTCCCCGGTGGAGTTGTGCATGGGGTGTGTTTGGAACATTTTGTCACCAGCCGAGTCCAAAATTCAGCGATTCCCCATCTCAGCCCAGAAAGCAGGTAGAAAAACTTTTGTGGTGCCTTTCAGCTGCCTACCGGGGTAGTGTAAAAACTACCAACAGAACTCGTTTCTGGCACCTTCCCCGGTGGAGTTGTGCATGGGGTGTGTTTGGAACATTTTGTCACCAGCCGAGTCCAAAATTCAGCGATTCCCCATCTCAGCCCAGAAAGCAGGTAGAACAAGTTTTGTGGTGCCTTTCAGCTGCCTACCGGGGTAGTGTAAAAAACTACCAACAGAACTCGTTTCTGGCACCTTCCCCGGTGGAGTTGTGCATGGGGTGTGTTTGGAACATTTTGTCACCAGCCGAGTCCAAAATTCAGCGATTCCCCATCTCAGCCCAGAAAGCAGGTAGAACAAGTTTTGTTGGTGCCTTTCAGCTGCCTACCGGGGTAGTGTAAAAACTACCAACAGAACTCGTTTCTGGCACCTTCCCCGGTGGAGTTGTGCATGGGGTGTGTTTGGAACATTTTGTCACCAGCCGAGTCCAAAATTCAGCGATTCCCCATCTCAGCCCAGAAAGCAGGTAGAACAAGTTTTGTGGTGCCTTTCAGCTGCCTACCGGGGTACTGTAAAAACTACCAACAGAACTCGTTTCTGGCACCTTCCCCGGTGGAGTTGTGCATGGGGTGTGTTTGGAACATTTTTGTCACCAGCCGAGTCCAAAATTCAGCCGTTCCCCATCTCAGCCCAGAAAGCAGGTAGAACAAGTTTTGTGGTGCCTTTCAGCTGCCTACCGGGGTACTGTAAAAACTACCAACAGAACTCGTTTCTGGCACCTTCCCCGGTGGAGTTGTGCATGGGGTGTGTTTGGAACATTTTGTCACCAGCCGAGTCCAAAAATTCAGCCGTTCCCCATCTCAGCCCAGAAAGCAGGTAGAACAAGTTTTGTGGTGCCTTTCAGCTGCCTACCGGGGTACTGTAAAAACTACCAACAGAACTCGTTTCTGGCACCTTCCCCGGTGGAGTTGTGCATGGGGTGTGTTTGGAACATTTTGTCACCAGCCCGAGTCCAAAATTCAGCCGTTCCCCATCTCAAGCCCAGAAAGCAGGTAGAACAAGTTTTGTGGTGCCTTTCAGCTGCCTACCGGGGTAGTGTAAAAACTACCAACAGAACTCGTTTCTGGCACCTTCCCCGGTGGAGTTGTGCATGGGGTGTGTTTGGAACATTTTGTCACCAGCCCGAGTCCAAAATTCAGCGATTCCCCATCTCAGCCCAGAAAGCAGGTAGAACAAGTTTTGTGGTGCCTTTCAGCTGCCTACCGGGGTAGTGTAAAAAACTACCAACAGAACTCGTTTCTGGCACCTTCCCCGGTGGAGTTGTGCATGGGGTGTGTTTGGAACATTTTGTCACCAGCCGAGTCCCAAAATTCAGCCGATTCCCCATCTCAGCCCCAGAAAGCAGGTAGAACAAGTTTTGTGGTGCCTTTCAGCTGCCTACCGGGGTACTGTAAAAACTACCAACAGAACTCGTTTCTGGCACCTTCCCCGGTGGAGTTGTGCATGGGGTGTGTTTGGAACATTTTGTCACCAGCCGAGTCCAAAATTCAGCCGTTCCCCCATCTCAGCCCAGAAAGCAGGTAGAACAAGTTTTGTGGTGCCTTTCAGCTGCCTACCGGGGTAGTGTAAAAACTACCAACAGAACTCGTTTCTGGCACCTTCCCCGGTGGAGTTGTGCATGGGGTGTGTTTGGAACATTTTGTCACCAGCCGAGTCCAAAATTCAGCCGTTCCCCATCTCAGCCCAGAAAGCAGGTAGAACAAGTTTTGTGGTGCCTTTCAGCTGCCTACCGGGGTAGTGTAAAAACTACCAACAGAACTCGTTTCTGGCACCTTCCCCGGTGGAGTTGTGCATGGGGTGTGTTTGGAACATTTTGTCAGCAGCCGAGTCCAAAATTCAGCGATTCCCCATCTCAAGCCCAGAAAGCAGGTAGAACAAGTTTTGTGGTGCCTTTCAGCTGCCTACCGGGGTAGTGTAAAAACTACCAACAGAACTCGTTTCTGGCACCTTCCCCGGTGGAGTTGTGCATGGGGTGTGTTTGGAACATTTTGTCACCAGCCGAGTCCAAAATTCAGCGATTCCCCATCTCAGCCCAGAAAGCAGGTAGAACAAGTTTTGTGGTGCCTTTCAGCTGCCTACCGGGGTAGTGTAAAAACTACCAACAGAACTCGTTTCTGGCACCTTCCCCGGTGGAGTTGTGCATGGGGTGTGTTTGGAACATTTTGTCACCAGCCGAGTCCAAAATTCAGCGATTCCCCATCTCAGCCCAGAAAGCAGGTAGAACAAGTTTTGTGGTGCCTTTCAGCTGCCTACCGGGGTAGTGTAAAAACTACCAACAGAACTCGTTTCTGGCACCTTCCCCGGTGGAGTTGTGCATGGGGTGTGTTTGGAACATTTTGTCACCAGCCGAGTCCAAAATTCAGCTATTCCCCATCTCAGCCCAGAAAGCAGGTAGAACAACTTTTGTGGTGCCTTTCAGCTGCCTACCGGGGTAGTGTAAAAACTACCAACAGAACTCGTTTCTGGCACCTTCCCCGGTGGAGTTGTGCATGGGGTGTGTTTGGAACATTTTGTCACCAGCCGAGTCCAAAATTCAGCGATTCCCCATCTCAGCCCAGAAAGCAGGTAGAACAAGTTTTGTGGTGCCTTTCAGCTGCCTACCGGGGTAGTGTAAAAACTACCAACAGAACTCGTTTCTGGCACCTTCCCCGGTGGAGTTGTGCATGGGGTGTGTTTGGAACATTTTGTCACCAGCCGAGTCCAAAATTCAGCCGATCCCCATCTCAGCCCAGAAAGCAGGTAGAACAACTTTTGTGGTGCCTTTCAGCTGCCTACCGGGGTAGTGTAAAAACTACCAACAGAACTCGTTTCTGGCACCTTCCCCGGTGGAGTTGTGCATGGGGTGTGTTTGGAACATTTTGTCACCAGCCGAGTCCAAAATTCAGCGATTCCCCATCTCAGCCCAGAAAGCAGGTAGAACAAGTTTTGTGGTGCCTTTCAGCTGCCTACCGGGGTACTGTAAAAACTACCAACAGAACTCGTTTCTGGCACCTTCCCCGGTGGAGTTGTGCATGGGGTGTGTTTGGAACATTTTGTCACCAGCCGAGTCCAAAATTCAGCCGTTCCCCATCTCAGCCCAGAAAGCAGGTAGAACAAGTTTTGTGGTGCCTTTCAGCTGCCTACCGGGGTAGTGTAAAAACTACCAACAGAACTCGTTTCTGGCACCTTCCCCGGTGGAGTTGTGCATGGGGTGTGTTTGGAACATTTTGTCAGCAGCCGAGTCCAAAATTCAGCGATTCCCCATCTCAAGCCCAGAAAGCAGGTAGAACAAGTTTTGTGGTGCCTTTCAGCTGCCTACCGGGGTAGTGTAAAAACTACCAACAGAACTCGTTTCTGGCACCTTCCCCGGTGGAGTTGTGCATGGGGTGTGTTTGGAACATTTTGTCACCAGCCGAGTCCAAAATTCAGCGATTCCCCATCTCAGCCCAGAAAGCAGGTAGAACAAGTTTTGTGGTGCCTTTCAGCTGCCTACCGGGGTAGTGTAAAAACTACCAACAGAACTCGTTTCTGGCACCTTCCCCGGTGGAGTTGTGCATGGGGTGTGTTTGGAACATTTTGTCACCAGCCGAGTCCAAAATTCAGCGATTCCCCATCTCAGCCCAGAAAGCAGGTAGAACAAGTTTTGTGGTGCCTTTCAGCTGCCTACCGGGGTAGTGTAAAAACTACCAACAGAACTCGTTTCTGGCACCTTCCCCGGTGGAGTTGTGCATGGGGTGTGTTTGGAACATTTTGTCACCAGCCGAGTCCAAAATTCAGCGATTCTCCATCTCAGCCCAGAAAGCAGGTAGAACAAGTTTTGTGGTGCCTTTCAGCTTCCTACCGGGGTAGTGTAAAAACTACCAACAGAACTCGTTTCTGGCACCTTCCCCGGTGGAGTTGTGCATGGGGTGTGTTTGGAACATTTTGTCACCAGCCGAGTCCAAAATTCAGCTGTTCCCCATCTCAGCTCAGAAAGCAGGTAGAACAAGTTTTGTGGTGCCTTTCAGCTGCCTACCGGGGTAGTGTAAAAACTACCAACAGAACTCGTTTCTGGCACCTTCCCCGGTGGAGTTGTGCATGGGGTGTGTTTGGAACATTTTGTCACCAGCCGAGTCCAAAATTCAGCGATTCCCCATCTCAGCCCAGAAAGCAGGTAGAACAAGTTTTGTGGTGCCTTTCAGCTGCCTACCGGGGTAGTGTAAAAACTACCAACAGAACTCGTTTCTGGCACCTTCCCCGGTGGAGTTGTGCATGGGGTGTGTTTGGAACATTTTGTCACCAGCCGAGTCCAAAATTCAGCCGATCCCCATCTCAGCCCAGAAAGCAGGTAGAACAACTTTTGTGGTGCCTTTCAGCTGCCTACCGGGGTAGTGTAAAAACTACCAACAGAACTCGTTTCTGGCACCTTCCCCGGTGGAGTTGTGCATGGGGTGTGTTTGGAACATTTTGTCACCAGCCGAGTCCAAAATTCAGCGATTCCCCATCTCAGCCCAGAAAGCAGGTAGAACAAGTTTTGTGGTGCCTTTCAGCTGCCTACCGGGGTAGTGTAAAAACTACCAACAGAACTCGTTTCTGGCACCTTCCCCGGTGGAGTTGTGCATGGGGTGTGTTTGGAACATTTTGTCACCAGCCGAGTCCAAAATTCAGCGATTCCCCATCTCAGCCCAGAAAGCAGGTAGAACAAGTTTTGTGGTGCCTTTCAGCTGCCTACCGGGGTAGTGTAAAAACTACCAACAGAACTCGTTTCTGGCACCTTCCCCGGTGGAGTTGTGCATGGGGTGTGTTTGGAACATTTTGTCACCAGCCGAGTCCAAAATTCAGCGATTCTCCATCTCAGCCCAGAAAGCAGGTAGAACAAGTTTTGTGGTGCCTTTCAGCTTCCTACCGGGGTAGTGTAAAAACTACCAACAGAACTCGTTTCTGGCACCTTCCCCGGTGGAGTTGTGCATGGGGTGTGTTTGGAACATTTTGTCACCAGCCGAGTCCAAAATTCAGCTGTTCCCCATCTCAGCTCAGAAAGCAGGTAGAACAAGTTTTGTGGTGCCTTTCAGCTGCCTACCGGGGTACTGTAAAAACTACCAACAGAACTCGTTTCTGGCACCTTCCCCGGTGGAGTTGTGCATGGGGTGTGTTTGGAACATTTTGTCACCAGCCGAGTCCAAAATTCAGCGATTCCCCATCTCAGCCCAGAAAGCAGGTAGAACAAGTTTTGTGGTGCCTTTCAGCTGCCTACCGGGGTAGTGTAAAAACTACCAACAGAACTCCTTTCTGGCACCTTCCCCGGTGGAGTTGTGCATGGGGTGTGTTTGGAACATTTTGTCACCAGCCGAGTCCAAAATTCAGCGATTCCCCATCTCAGCCCAGAAAGCAGGTAGAACAAGTTTTGTGGTGCCTTTCAGCTGCCTACCGGGGTAGTGTAAAAACTACCAACAGAACTCGTTTCTGGCACCTTCCCCGGTGGAGTTGTGCATGGGGTGTGTTTGGAACATTTTGTCACCAGCCGAGTCCAAAATTCAGCTGATCCCCATCTCAGCCCAGAAAGCAGGTAGAACAAGTTTTGTGGTGCCTTTCAGCTGCCTACCGGGGTAGTGTAAAAAACTACCAACAGAACTCGTTTCTGGCACCTTCCCCGGTGGAGTTGTGCATGGGGTGTGTTTGGAACATTTTGTCACCAGCCGAGTCCAAAATTCAGCTATTCCCCATCTCAGCCCAGAAAGCAGGTAGAACAACTTTTGTGGTGCCTTTCAGCTGCCTACCGGGGTAGTGTAAAAACTACCAACAGAACTCGTTTCTGGCACCTTCCCCGGTGGAGTTGTGCATGGGGTGTGTTTGGAACATTTTGTCACCAGCCGAGTCCAAAATTCAGCGATTCCCCATCTCAGCCCAGAAAGCAGGTAGAACAAGTTTTGTGGTGCCTTTCAGCTGCCTACCGGGGTAGTGTAAAAACTACCAACAGAACTCGTTTCTGGCACCTTCCCCGGTGGAGTTGTGCATGGGGTGTGTTTGGAACATTTTGTCACCAGCCGAGTCCAAAATTCAGCGATTCCCCATCTCAGCCCAGAAAGCAGGTAGAACAAGTTTTGTGGTGCCTTTCAGCTGCCTACCGGGGTAGTGTAAAAACTACCAACAGAACTCGTTTCTGGCACCTTCCCCGGTGGAGTTGTGCATGGGGTGTGTTTGGAACATTTTGTCACCAGCCGAGTCCAAAATTCAGCGATTCTCCATCTCAGCCCAGAAAGCAGGTAGAACAAGTTTTGTGGTGCCTTTCAGCTTCCTACCGGGGTAGTGTAAAAACTACCAACAGAACTCGTTTCTGGCACCTTCCCCGGTGGAGTTGTGCATGGGGTGTGTTTGGAACATTTTGTCACCAGCCGAGTCCAAAATTCAGCTGTTCCCCATCTCAGCTCAGAAAGCAGGTAGAACAAGTTTTGTGGTGCCTTTCAGCTGCCTACCGGGGTACTGTAAAAACTACCAACAGAACTCGTTTCTGGCACCTTCCCCGGTGGAGTTGTGCATGGGGTGTGTTTGGAACATTTTGTCACCAGCCGAGTCCAAAATTCAGCGATTCCCCATCTCAGCCCAGAAAGCAGGTAGAACAAGTTTTGTGGTGCCTTTCAGCTGCCTACCGGGGTAGTGTAAAAACTACCAACAGAACTCGTTTCTGGCACCTTCCCCGGTGGAGTTGTGCATGGGGTGTGTTTGGAACATTTTGTCACCAGCCGAGTCCAAAATTCAGCCGATCCCCATCTCAGCCCAGAAAGCAGGTAGAACAACTTTTGTGGTGCCTTTCAGCTGCCTACCGGGGTAGTGTAAAAACTACCAACAGAACTCGTTTCTGGCACCTTCCCCGGTGGAGTTGTGCATGGGGTGTGTTTGGAACATTTTGTCAGCAGCCGAGTCCAAAATTCAGCGATTCCCCATCTCAGCCCAGAAAGCAGGTAGAACAAGTTTTGTGGTGCCTTTCAGCTGCCTACCGGGGTAGTGTAAAAACTACCAACAGAACTCGTTTCTGGCACCTTCCCCGGTGGAGTTGTGCATGGGGTGTGTTTGGAACATTTTGTCACCAGCCGAGTCCAAAATTCAGCGATTCCCCATCTCAGCCCAGAAAGCAGGTAGAACAAGTTTTGTGGTGCCTTTCAGCTGCCTACCGGGGTAGTGTAAAAACTACCAACAGAACTCGTTTCTGGCACCTTCCCCGGTGGAGTTGTGCATGGGGTGTGTTTGGAACATTTTGTCACCAGCCGAGTCCAAAATTCAGCTATTCCCCATCTCAGCCCAGAAAGCAGGTAGAACAAGTTTTGTGGTGCCTTTCAGCTGCCTACCGGGGTAGTGTAAAAACTACCAACAGAACTCGTTTCTGGCACCTTCCCCGGTGGAGTTGTGCATGGGGTGTGTTTGGAACATTTTGTCACCAGCCGAGTCCAAAATTCAGCGATTCCCCATCTCAGCCCAGAAAGCAGGTAGAACAAGTTTTGTGGTGCCTTTCAGCTGCCTACCGGGGTAGTGTAAAAACTACCAACAGAACTCGTTTCTGGCACCTTCCCCGGTGGAGTTGTGCATGGGGTGTGTTTGGAACATTTTGTTACCAGCCGAGTCCAAAATTCAGCCGTTCCCCATCTCAGCCCAGAAAGCAGGTAGAACAAGTTTTGTGGTGCCTTTCAGCTGCCTACCGGGGTAGTGTAAAAACTACCAACAGAACTCGTTTCTGGCACCTTCCCCGGTGGAGTTGTGCATGGGGTGTGTTTGGAACATTTTGTCACCAGCCGAGTCCAAAATTCAGCGATTCCCCATCTCAGCCCAGAAAGCAGGTACAACAAATTTTGTGGTGCCTTTCAGCTGCCTACCGGGGTAGTGTAAAAACTACCAACAGAACTCGTTTCTGGCACCTTCCCCGGTGGAGTTGTGCATGGGGTGTGTTTGGAACATTTTGTCACCAGCCGAGTCCAAAATTCAGCGATTCCCCATCTCAGCCCAGAAAGCAGGTAGAACAAGTTTTGTGGTGCCTTTCAGCTGCCTACCGGGGTAGTGTAAAAACTACCAACAGAACTCGTTTCTGGCACCTTCCCCGGTGGAGTTGTGCATGGGGTGTGTTTGGAACATTTTGTCAGCAGCCGAGTCCAAAATTCAGCGATTCCCCATCTCAGCCCAGAAAGCAGGTAGAACAAGTTTTGTGGTGCCTTTCAGCTGCCTACCGGGGTAGTGTAAAAACTACCAACAGAACTCGTTTCTGGCACCTTCCCCGGTGGAGTTGTGCATGGGGTGTGTTTGGAACATTTTGTCACCAGCCGAGTCCAAAATTCAGCGATTCCCCATCTCAGCCCAGAAAGCAGGTAGAACAAGTTTTGTGGTGCCTTTCAGCTGCCTACCGGGGTAGTGTAAAAACTACCAACAGAACTCGTTTCTGGCACCTTCCCCGGTGGAGTTGTGCATGGGGTGTGTTTGGAACATTTTGTCACCAGCCGAGTCCAAAATTCAGCGATTCCCCATCTCAGCCCAGAAAGCAGGTAGAACAAGTTTTGTGGTGCCTTTCAGCTGCCTACCGGGGTAGTGTAAAAACTACCAACAGAACTCGTTTCTGGCACCTTCCCCGGTGGAGTTGTGCATGGGGTGTGTTTGGAACATTTTGTCACCAGCCGAGTCCAAAATTCAGCGATTCCCCATCTCAGCCCAGAAAGCAGGTACAACAAATTTTGTGGTGCCTTTCAGCTGCCTACCGGGGTAGTGTAAAAACTACCAACAGAACTCGTTTCTGGCACCTTCCCCGGTGGAGTTGTGCATGGGGTGTGTTTGGAACATTTTGTCACCAGCCGAGTCCAAAATTCAGCGATTCCCCATCTCAGCCCAGAAAGCAGGTAGAACAAGTTTTGTGGTGCCTTTCAGCTGCCTACCGGGGTAGTGTAAAAACTACCAACAGAACTCGTTTCTGGCACCTTCCCCGGTGGAGTTGTGCATGGGGTGTGTTTGGAACATTTTGTCAGCAGCCGAGTCCAAAATTCAGCGATTCCCCATCTCAGCCCAGAAAGCAGGTAGAACAAGTTTTGTGGTGCCTTTCAGCTGCCTACCGGGGTAGTGTAAAAACTACCAACAGAACTCGTTTCTGGCACCTTCCCCGGTGGAGTTGTGCATGGGGTGTGTTTGGAACATTTTGTCACCAGCCGAGTCCAAAATTCAGCGATTCCCCATCTCAGCCCAGAAAGCAGGTAGAACAAGTTTTGTGGTGCCTTTCAGCTGCCTACCGGGGTAGTGTAAAAACTACCAACAGAACTCGTTTCTGGCACCTTCCCCGGTGGAGTTGTGCATGGGGTGTGTTTGGAACATTTTGTCACCAGCCGAGTCCAAAATTCAGCGATTCCCCATCTCAGCCCAGAAAGCAGGTAGAACAAGTTTTGTGGTGCCTTTCAGCTGCCTACCGGGGTAGTGTAAAAACTACCAACAGAACTCGTTTCTGGCACCTTCCCCGGTGGAGTTGTGCATGGGGTGTGTTTGGAACATTTTGTCACCAGCCGAGTCCAAAATTCAGCTATTCCCCATCTCAGCCCAGAAAGCAGGTAGAACAAGTTTTGTGGTGCCTTTCAGCTGCCTACCGGGGTAGTGTAAAAACTACCAACAGAACTTGTTTCTGGCACCTTCCCCGGTGGAGTTGTGCATGGGGTGTGTTTGGAACATTTTGTCACCAGCCGAGTCCAAAATTCAGCGATTCCCCATCTCAGCCCAGAAAGCAGGTAGAACAAGTTTTGTGGTGCCTTTCAGCTGCCTACCGGGGTAGTGTAAAAACTACCAACAGAACTCGTTTCTGGCACCTTCCCCGGTGGAGTTGTGCATGGGGTGTGTTTGGAACATTTTGTTACCAGCCCGAGTCCAAAATTCAGCCGTTCCCCATCTCAGCCCAGAAAGCAGGTAGAACAAGTTTTGTGGTGCCTTTCTCTTGCCTACCGGGGTAGTGTAAAAACTACCAACAGAACTCGTTTCTGGCACCTTCCCCGGTGGAGTTGTGCATGGGGTGTGTTTGGAACATTTTGTCACCAGCCGAGTCCAAAATTCAGCGATTCCCCATCTCAGCCCAGAAAGCAGGTAGAACAAGTTTTGTGGTGCCTTTCAGCTGCCTACCGGGGTAGTGTAAAAACTACCAACAGAACTCGTTTCTGGCACCTTCCCCGGTGGAGTTGTGCATGGGGTGTGTTTGGAACATTTTGTCACCAGCCGAGTCCAAAATTCAGCTGATCCCCATCTCAGCCCAGAAAGCAGGTAGAACAACTTTTGTGGTGCCTTTCTCTTGCCTACCGGGGTAGTGTAAAAACTACCAACAGAACTCGTTTCTGGCACCTTCCCCGGTGGAGTTGTGCATGGGGTGTGTTTGGAACATTTTGTCACCAGCCGAGTCCAAAATTCAGCGATTCCCCATCTCAGCCCAGAAAGCAGGTAGAACAAGTTTTGTGGTGCCTTTCAGCTGCCTACCGGGGTAGTGTAAAAACTACCAACAGAACTCGTTTCTGGCACCTTCCCCGGTGGAGTTGTGCATGGGGTGTGTTTGGAACATTTTGTCACCAGCCGAGTCCAAAATTCAGCGATTCCCCATCTCAGCCCAGAAAGCAGGTAGAACAAGTTTTGTGGTGCCTTTCAGCTGCCTAACCGGGGTAGTGTAAAAACTACCAACAGAACTCGTTTCTGGCACCTTCCCCGGTGGAGTTGTGCATGGGGTGTGTTTGGAACATTTTGTCACCAGCCGAGTCCAAAATTCAGCGATTCCCCATCTCAGCCCAGAAAGCAGGTAGAACAAATTTTGTGGTGCCTTTCAGCTGCCTACTGGGGTAGTGTAAAAACTACCAACAGAACTCGTTTCTGGCACCTTCCCCGGTGGAGTTGTGCATGGGGTGTGTTTGGAACATTTTGTCACCAGCCGAGTCCAAAATTCAGCTGATCCCCATCTCAGCCCAGAAAGCAGGTAGAACAAGTTTTGTGGTGCCTTTCTCTTGCCTACCGGGGTAGTGTAAAAACTACCAACAGAACTCGTTTCTGGCACCTTCCCCGGTGGAGTTGTGCATGGGGTGTGTTTGGAACATTTTGTCACCAGCCGAGTCCAAAATTCAGCTATTCCCCATCTCAGCCCAGAAAGCAGGTAGAACAAGTTTTGTGGTGCCTTTCAGCTGCCTACCGGGGTACTGTAAAAACTACCAACAGAACTCGTTTCTGGCACCTTCCCCGGTGGAGTTGTGCATGGGGTGTGTTTGGAACATTTTGTCACCAGCCGAGTCCAAAATTCAGCGATTCCCCATCTCAGCCCAGAAAGCAGGTAGAACAAGTTTTGTGGTGCCTTTCAGCTGCCTACCGGGGTAGTGTAAAAAGTACCAACAGAACTCGTTTCTGGCACCTTCCCCGGTGGAGTTGTGCATGGGGTGTGTTTGGAACATTTTGTCACCAGCCGAGTCCAAAATTCAGCGATTCCCCATCTCAGCCCAGAAAGCAGGTAGAACAAGTTTTGTGGTGCCTTTCAGCTGCCTACCGGGGTAGTGTAAAAACTACCAACAGAACTCGTTTCTGGCACCTTCCCCGGTGGAGTTGTGCATGGGGTGTGTTTGGAACATTTTGTCACCAGCCGAGTCCAAAATTCAGCTGATCCCCATCTCAGCCCAGAAAGCAGGTAGAACAAGTTTTGTGGTGCCTTTCTCTTGCCTACCGGGGTAGTGTAAAAACTACCAACAGAACTCGTTTCTGGCACCTTCCCCGGTGGAGTTGTGCATGGGGTGTGTTTGGAACATTTTGTCACCAGCCGAGTCCAAAATTCAGCTATTCCCCATCTCAGCCCAGAAAGCAGGTAGAACAATTTTGTGGTGCCTTTCAGCTGCCTACCGGGGTACTGTAAAAACTACCAACAGAACTCGTTTCTGGCACCTTCCCCGGTGGAGTTGTGCATGGGGTGTGTTTGGAACATTTTGTCACCAGCCGAGTCCAAAATTCAGCGATTCCCCATCTCAGCCCAGAAAGCAGGTAGAACAAGTTTTGTGGTGCCTTTCAGCTGCCTACCGGGGTAGTGTAAAAAGTACCAACAGAACTCGTTTCTGGCACCTTCCCCGGTGGAGTTGTGCATGGGGTGTGTTTGGAACATTTTGTCACCAGCCGAGTCCAAAATTCAGCGATTCCCCATCTCAGCCCAGAAAGCAGGTAGAACAAGTTTTGTGGTGCCTTTCAGCTGCCTACCGGGGTAGTGTAAAAACTACCAACAGAACTCGTTTCTGGCACCTTCCCCGGTGGAGTTGTGCATGGGGTGTGTTTGGAACATTTTGTCACCAGCCGAGTCCAAAATTCAGCGATTCCCCATCTCAGCCCAGAAAGCAGGTAGAACAAGTTTTGTGGTGCCTTTCAGCTGCCTACCGGGGTAGTGTAAAAACTACCAACAGAACTCGTTTCTGGCACCTTCCCCGGTGGAGTTGTGCATGGGGTGTGTTTGGAACATTTTGTCACCAGCCGAGTCCAAAATTCAGCTATTCCCCATCTCAGCCCAGAAAGCAGGTAGAACAAGTTTTGTGGTGCCTTTCAGCTGCCTACCGGGGTAGTGTAAAAACTACCAACAGAACTCGTTTCTGGCACCTTCCCCGGTGGAGTTGTGCATGGGGTGTGTTTGGAACATTTTGTCACCAGCCGAGTCCAAAATTCAGCGATTCCCCATCTCAGCCCAGAAAGCAGGTAGAACAAGTTTTGTGGTGCCTTTCAGCTGCCTACCGGGGTAGTGTAAAAACTACCAACAGAACTCGTTTCTGGCACCTTCCCCGGTGGAGTTGTGCATGGGGTGTGTTTGGAACATTTTGTTACCAGCCGAGTCCAAAATTCAGCCGTTCCCCATCTCAGCCCAGAAAGCAGGTAGAACAAGTTTTGTGGTGCCTTTCAGCTGCCTACCGGGGTAGTGTAAAAACTACCAACAGAACTCGTTTCTGGCACCTTCCCCGGTGGAGTTGTGCATGGGGTGTGTTTGGAACATTTTGTCACCAGCCGAGTCCAAAATTCAGCGATTCCCCATCTCAGCCCAGAAAGCAGGTAGAACAACTTTTGTGGTGCCTTTCAGCTGCCTACCGGGGTAGTGTAAAAACTACCAACAGAACTCGTTTCTGGCACCTTCCCCGGTGGAGTTGTGCATGGGGTGTGTTTGGAACATTTTGTCACCAGCCGAGTCCAAAATTCAGCGATTCCCCATCTCAGCCCAGAAAGCAGGTAGAACAAGTTTTGTGGTGCCTTTCAGCTGCCTACCGGGGTAGTGTAAAAACTACCAACAGAACTCGTTTCTGGCACCTTCCCCGGTGGAGTTGTGCATGGGGTGTGTTTGGAACATTTTGTCACCAGCCGAGTCCAAAATTCAGCGATTCCCCATCTCAGCCCAGAAAGCAGGTAGAACAAGTTTTGTGGTGCCTTTCAGCTGCCTAACCGGGGTAGTGTAAAAACTACCAACAGAACTCGTTTCTGGCACCTTCCCCGGTGGAGTTGTGCATGGGGTGTGTTTGGAACATTTTGTCACCAGCCGAGTCCAAAATTCAGCGATTCCCCATCTCAGCCCAGAAAGCAGGTAGAACAAATTTTGTGGTGCCTTTCAGCTGCCTACCGGGGTAGTGTAAAAACTACCAACAGAACTCGTTTCTGGCACCTTCCCCGGTGGAGTTGTGCATGGGGTGTGTTTGGAACATTTTGTCACCAGCCGAGTCCAAAATTCAGCTGATCCCCATCTCAGCCCAGAAAGCAGGTAGAACAACTTTTGTGGTGCCTTTCTCTTGCCTACCGGGGTAGTGTAAAAACTACCAACAGAACTCGTTTCTGGCACCTTCCCCGGTGGAGTTGTGCATGGGGTGTGTTTGGAACATTTTGTCACCAGCCGAGTCCAAAATTCAGCGATTCCCCATCTCAGCCCAGAAAGCAGGTAGAACAAGTTTTGTGGTGCCTTTCAGCTGCCTACCGGGGTAGTGTAAAAACTACCAACAGAACTCGTTTCTGGCACCTTCCCCGGTGGAGTTGTGCATGGGGTGTGTTTGGAACATTTTGTCAGCAGCCGAGTCCAAAATTCAGCGATTCCCCATCTCAGCCCAGAAAGCAGGTAGAACAAGTTTTGTGGTGCCTTTCAGCTGCCTACCGGGGTAGTGTAAAAACTACCAACAGAACTCGTTTCTGGCACCTTCCCCGGTGGAGTTGTGCATGGGGTGTGTTTGGAACATTTTGTCACCAGCCGAGTCCAAAATTCAGCTATTCCCCATCTCAGCCCAGAAAGCAGGTAGAACAAGTTTTGTGGTGCCTTTCAGCTGCCTACCGGGGTAGTGTAAAAACTACCAACAGAACTCGTTTCTGGCACCTTCCCCGGTGGAGTTGTGCATGGGGTGTGTTTGGAACATTTTGTCACCAGCCGAGTCCAAAATTCAGCGATTCCCCATCTCAGCCCAGAAAGCAGGTAGAACAAGTTTTGTGGTGCCTTTCAGCTGCCTACCGGGGTAGTGTAAAAACTACCAACAGAACTCGTTTCTGGCACCTTCCCCGGTGGAGTTGTGCATGGGGTGTGTTTGGAACATTTTGTCACCAGCCGAGTCCAAAATTCAGCGATTCCCCATCTCAGCCCAGAAAGCAGGTAGAAAAACTTTTGTGGTGCCTTTCAGCTGCCTACCGGGGTAGTGTAAAAACTACCAACAGAACTCGTTTCTGGCACCTTCCCCGGTGGAGTTGTGCAAGGGGTGTGTTTGGAACATTTTGTCACCAGCCGAGTCCAAAATTCAGCTATTCCCCATCTCAGCCCAGAAAGCAGGTAGAACAAGTTTTGTGGTGCCTTTCAGCTGCCTACAGGGGTAGTGTAAAAACTACCAACAGAACTCGTTTCTGGCACCTTCCCCGGTGGAGTTGTGCATGGGGTGTGTTTGGAACATTTTGTCACCAGCCGAGTCCAAAATTCAGCGATTCCCCATCTCAGCCCAGAAAGCAGGTAGAACAAGTTTTGTGGTGCCTTTCAGCTGCCTACCGGGGTAGTGTAAAAACTACCAACAGAACTCGTTTCTGGCACCTTCCCCGGTGGAGTTGTGCATGGGGTGTGTTTGGAACATTTTGTTACCAGCCGAGTCCAAAATTCAGCCGTTCCCCATCTCAGCCCAGAAAGCAGGTAGAACAAGTTTTGTGGTGCCTTTCAGCTGCCTACCGGGGTAGTGTAAAAACTACCAACAGAACTCGTTTCTGGCACCTTCCCCGGTGGAGTTGTGCATGGGGTGTGTTTGGAACATTTTGTCACCAGCCGAGTCCAAAATTCAGCGATTCCCCATCTCAGCCCAGAAAGCAGGTACAAAAAGTTTTGTGGTGCCTTTCAGCTGCCTACCGGGGTAGTGTAAAAACTACCAACAGAACTCGTTTCTGGCACCTTCCCCGGTGGAGTTGTGCATGGGGTGTGTTTGGAACATTTTGTCACCAGCCGAGTCCAAAATTCAGCGATTCCCCATCTCAGCCCAGAAAGCAGGTAGAACAACTTTTGTGGTGCCTTTCAGCTGCCTACCGGGGTACTGTAAAAACTACCAACAGAACTCGTTTCTGGCACCTTCCCCGGTGGAGTTGTGCATGGGGTGTGTTTGGAACATTTTGTCACCAGCCGAGTCCAAAATTCAGCCGTTCCCCATCTCAGCCCAGAAAGCAGGTAGAACAAGTTTTGTGGTGCCTTTCAGCTGCCTACCGGGGTAGTGTAAAAACTACCAACAGAACTCGTTTCTGGCACCTTCCCCGGTGGAGTTGTGCATGGGGTGTGTTTGGAACATTTTGTCACCAGCCGAGTCCAAAATTCAGCGATTCCCCATCTCAGCCCAGAAAGCAGGTACAAAAAGTTTTGTGGTGCCTTTCTCTTGCCTACCGGGGTAGTGTAAAAACTACCAACAGAACTCGTTTCTGGCACCTTCCCCGGTGGAGTTGTGCATGGGGTGTGTTTGGAACATTTTGTCACCAGCCGAGTCCAAAATTCAGCGATTCCCCATCTCAGCCCAGAAAGCAGGTAGAACAAGTTTTGTGGTGCCTTTCAGCTGCCTACCGGGGTAGTGTAAAAACTACCAACAGAACTCGTTTCTGGCACCTTCCCCGGTGGAGTTGTGCATGGGGTGTGTTTGGAACATTTTGTCACCAGCCGAGTCCAAAATTCAGCGATTCCCCATCTCAGCCCAGAAAGCAGGTAGAACAAGTTTTGTGGTGCCTTTCTCTTGCCTACCGGGGTACTGTAAAAACTACCAACAGAACTCGTTTCTGGCACCTTCCCCGGTGGAGTTGTGCATGGGGTGTGTTTGGAACATTTTGTCACCAGCCGAGTCCAAAATTCAGCCGTTCCCCATCTCAGCCCAGAAAGCAGGTAGAACAAGTTTTGTGGTGCCTTTCAGCTGCCTACCGGGGTAGTGTAAAAACTACCAACAGAACTCGTTTCTGGCACCTTCCCCGGTGGAGTTGTGCATGGGGTGTGTTTGGAACATTTTGTCACCAGCCGAGTCCAAAATTCAGCGATTCCCCATCTCAAGCCCAGAAAGCAGGTAGAACAAGTTTTGTGGTGCCTTTCAGCTGCCTACCGGGGTAGTGTAAAAACTACCAACAGAACTCGTTTCTGGCACCTTCCCCGGTGGAGTTGTGCATGGGGTGTGTTTGGAACATTTTGTCACCAGCCGAGTCCAAAATTCAGCGATTCCTCATCTCAGCCCAGAAAGCAGGTAGAACAAGTTTTGTGGTGCCTTTCAGCTGCCTACCGGGGTAGTGTAAAAACTACCAACAGAACTCGTTTCTGGCACCTTCCCCGGTGGAGTTGTGCATGGGGTGTGTTTGGAACATTTTGTCACCAGCCGAGTCCAAAATTCAGCTGATCCCCATCTCAGCCCAGAAAGCAGGTAGAAAAACTTTTGTGGTGCCTTTCAGCTGCCTACCGGGGTAGTGTAAAAACTACCAGCAGAACTCGTTTCTGGCACCTTCCCCGGTGGAGTTGTGCATGGGGTGTGTTTGGAACATTTTGTCACCAGCCGAGTCCAAAATTCAGCGATTCCCCATCTCAGCCCAGAAAGCAGGTAGAACAAGTTTTGTGGTGCCTTTCAGCTGCCTACCGGGGTAGTGTAAAAACTACCAACAGAACTCGTTTCTGGCACCTTCCCCGGTGGAGTTGTGCATGGGGTGTGTTTGGAACATTTTGTCACCAGCCGAGTCCAAAATTCAGCCGTTCCCCATCTCAGCCCAGAAAGCAGGTAGAACAAGTTTTGTGGTGCCTTTCAGCTGCCTACCGGGGTACTGTAAAAACTACCAACAGAACTCGTTTCTGGCACCTTCCCCGGTGGAGTTGTGCATGGGGTGTGTTTGGAACATTTTGTCACCAGCCGAGTCCAAAATTCAGCGATTCCCCATCTCAAGCCCAGAAAGCAGGTAGAACAAGTTTTGTGGTGCCTTTCAGCTGCCTACCGGGGTAGTGTAAAAACTACCAACAGAACTCGTTTCTGGCACCTTCCCCGGTGGAGTTGTGCATGGGGTGTGTTTGGAACATTTTGTCACCAGCCGAGTCCAAAATTCAGCGATTCCCCATCTCAGCCCAGAAAGCAGGTAGAACAAGTTTTGTGGTGCCTTTCAGCTGCCTACCGGGGTAGTGTAAAAACTACCAACAGAACTCGTTTCTGGCACCTTCCCCGGTGGAGTTGTGCATGGGGTGTGTTTGGAACATTTTGTCACCAGCCGAGTCCAAAATTCAGCTGATCCCCATCTCAGCCCAGAAAGCAGGTAGAACAACTTTTGTGGTGCCTTTCAGCTGCCTACCGGGGTAGTGTAAAAACTACCAACAGAACTCGTTTCTGGCACCTTCCCCGGTGGAGTTGTGCATGGGGTGTGTTTGGAACATTTTGTCACCAGCCGAGTCCAAAATTCAGCGATTCCCCATCTCAGCCCAGAAAGCAGGTAGAACAAGTTTTGTGGTGCCTTTCAGCTGCCTACCGGGGTAGTGTAAAAACTACCAACAGAACTCGTTTCTGGCACCTTCCCCGGTGGAGTTGTGCATGGGGTGTGTTTGGAACATTTTGTCACCAGCCGAGTCCAAAATTCAGCGATTCCCCATCTCAGCCCAGAAAGCAGGTAGAACAAGTTTTGTGGTGCCTTTCAGCTGCCTACCGGGGTACTATAAAAACTACCAACAGAACTCGTTTCTGGCACCTTCCCCGGTGGAGTTGTGCATGGGGTGTGTTTGGAACATTTTGTCACCAGCCGAGTCCAAAATTCAGCGATTCTCCATCTCAGCCCAGAAAGCAGGTAGAACAAGTTTTGTGGTGCCTTTCAGCTGCCTACAGGGGTAGTGTAAAAACTACCAACAGAACTCGTTTCTGGCACCTTCCCCGGTGGAGTTGTGCATGGGGTGTGTTTGGAACATTTTGTCACCAGCCGAGTCCAAAATTCAGCTGTTCCCCATCTCAGCCCAGAAAGCAGGTAGAACAAGTTTTGTGGTGCCTTTCAGCTGCCTACCGGGGTAGTGTAAAAACTACCAACAGAACTCCTTTCTGGCACCTTCCCCGGTGGAGTTGTGCATGGGGTGTGTTTGGAACATTTTGTCACCAGCCGAGTCCAAAATTCAGCGATTCCCCATCTCAGCCCAGAAAGCAGGTAGAACAAGTTTTGTGGTGCCTTTCAGCTGCCTACCGGGGTAGTGTAAAAACTACCAACAGAACTCGTTTCTGGCACCTTCCCCGGTGGAGTTGTGCATGGGGTGTGTTTGGAACATTTTGTCACCAGCCGAGTCCAAAATTCAGCGATTCCCCATCTCAGCCCAGAAAGCAGGTAGAACAAGTTTTGTGGTGCCTTTCAGCTGCCTACCGGGGTAGTGTAAAAACTACCAACAGAACTCGTTTCTGGCACCTTCCCCGGTGGAGTTGTGCATGGGGTGTGTTTGGAACATTTTGTTACCAGCCGAGTCCAAAATTCAGCCGTTCCCCATCTCAGCCCAGAAAGCAGGTAGAACAAGTTTTGTGGTGCCTTTCAGCTGCCTACCGGGGTAGTGTAAAAACTACCAACAGAACTCGTTTCTGGCGCCTTCCCCGGTGGAGTTGTGCATGGGGTGTGTTTGGAACATTTTGTCACCAGCCGAGTCCAAAATTCAGCCGTTCCCCATCTCAGCCCAGAAAGCAGGTAGAACAAGTTTTGTGGTGCCTTTCAGCTGCCTACCGGGGTAGTGTAAAAACTACCAACAGAACTCGTTTCTGGCACCTTCCCCGGTGGAGTTGTGCATGGGGTGTGTTTGGAACATTTTGTCACCAGCCGAGTCCAAAATTCAGCCGTTCCCCATCTCAGCCCAGAAAGCAGGTAGAACAAGTTTTGTGGTGCCTTTCAGCTGCCTACCGGGGTAGTGTAAAAACTACCAACAGAACTCGTTTCTGGCACCTTCCCCGGTGGAGTTGTGCATGGGGTGTGTTTGGAACATTTTGTCACCAGCCGAGTCCAAAATTCAGCGATTCCCCATCTCAGCCCAGAAAGCAGGTAGAACAAGTTTTGTGGTGCCTTTCTCTTGCCTACCGGGGTAGTGTAAAAACTACCAACAGAACTCGTTTCTGGCACCTTCCCCGGTGGAGTTGTGCATGGGGTGTGTTTGGAACATTTTGTCACCAGCCGAGTCCAAAATTCAGCAATTCCCCATCTCAGCCCAGAAAGCAGGTAGAACAAGTTTTGTGGTGCCTTTCTCTTGCCTACCGGGGTACTGTAAAAACTACCAACAGAACTCGTTTCTGGCACCTTCCCCGGTGGAGTTGTGCATGGGGTGTGTTTGGAACATTTTGTCACCAGCCGAGTCCAAAATTCAGCGATTCCCCATCTCAGCCCAGAAAGCAGGTAGAACAAGTTTTGTGGTGCCTTTCAGCTGCCTACCGGGGTACTGTAAAAACTACCAACAGAACTCGTTTCTGGCACCTTCCCCGGTGGAGTTGTGCATGGGGTGTGTTTGGAACATTTTGTTACCAGCCGAGTCCAAAATTCAGCGATTCCCCATCTCAGCCCAGAAAGCAGGTAGAAAAACTTTTGTGGTGCCTTTCAGCTGCCTACCGGGGTAGTGTAAAAACTACCAACAGAACTCCTTTCTGGCACCTTCCCCGGTGGAGTTGTGCATGGGGTGTGTTTGGAACATTTTGTCACCAGCCGAGTCCAAAATTCAGCGATTCCCCATCTCAGCCCAGAAAGCAGGTAGAACAAGTTTTGTGGTGCCTTTCAGCTGCCTACCGGGGTAGTGTAAAAACTACCAACAGAACTCGTTTCTGGCACCTTCCCCGGTGGAGTTGTGCATGGGGTGTATTTGGAACATTTTGTCACCAGCCGAGTCCAAAATTCAGCGATTCCCCATCTCAGCCCAGAAAGCAGGTAGAACAAGTTTTGTGGTGCCTTTCAGCTGCCTACCGGGGTAGTGTAAAAACTACCAACAGAACTCGTTTCTGGCACCTTCCCCGGTGGAGTTGTGCATGGGGTGTGTTTGGAACATTTTGTCACCAGCCGAGTCCAAAATTCAGCGATTCCCCATCTCAGCCCAGAAAGCAGGTAGAACAAGTTTTGTGGTGCCTTTCAGCTGCCTACCGGGGTACTGTAAAAACTACCAACAGAACTCGTTTCTGGCACCTTCCCCGGTGGAGTTGTGCATGGGGTGTGTTTGGAACATTTTGTCACCAGCCGAGTCCAAAATTCAGCCGTTCCCCATCTCAGCCCAGAAAGCAGGTACAAAAAGTTTTGTGGTGCCTTTCAGCTGCCTACCGGGGTACTGTAAAAACTACCAACAGAACTCGTTTCTGGCACCTTCCCCGGTGGAGTTGTGCATGGGGTGTGTTTGGAACATTTTGTCACCAGCCGAGTCCAAAATTCAGCCGTTCCCCATCTCAGCCCAGAAAGCAGGTAGAACAAGTTTTGTGGTGCCTTTCAGCTGCCTACCGGGGTAGTGTAAAAACTACCAACAGAACTCGTTTCTGGCACCTTCCCCGGTGGAGTTGTGCATGGGGTGTGTTTGGAACATTTTGTCAGCAGCCGAGTCCAAAATTCAGCGATTCCCCATCTCAAGCCCAGAAAGCAGGTAGAACAAGTTTTGTGGTGCCTTTCAGCTGCCTACCGGGGTAGTGTAAAAACTACCAACAGAACTCGTTTCTGGCACCTTCCCCGGTGGAGTTGTGCATGGGGTGTGTTTGGAACATTTTGTCACCAGCCGAGTCCAAAATTCAGCGATTCCCCATCTCAGCCCAGAAAGCAGGTAGAACAAGTTTTGTGGTGCCTTTCAGCTGCCTACCGGGGTAGTGTAAAAACTACCAACAGAACTCGTTTCTGGCACCTTCCCCGGTGGAGTTGTGCATGGGGTGTGTTTGGAACATTTTGTCACCAGCCGAGTCCAAAATTCAGCGATTCCCCATCTCAGCCCAGAAAGCAGGTAGAACAAGTTTTGTGGTGCCTTTCAGCTGCCTACCGGGGTAGTGTAAAAACTACCAACAGAACTCGTTTCTGGCACCTTCCCCGGTGGAGTTGTGCATGGGGTGTGTTTGGAACATTTTGTCACCAGCCGAGTCCAAAATTCAGCTATTCCCCATCTCAGCCCAGAAAGCAGGTAGAACAACTTTTGTGGTGCCTTTCAGCTGCCTACCGGGGTAGTGTAAAAACTACCAACAGAACTCGTTTCTGGCACCTTCCCCGGTGGAGTTGTGCATGGGGTGTGTTTGGAACATTTTGTCACCAGCCGAGTCCAAAATTCAGCGATTCCCCATCTCAGCCCAGAAAGCAGGTAGAACAAGTTTTGTGGTGCCTTTCAGCTGCCTACCGGGGTAGTGTAAAAACTACCAACAGAACTCGTTTCTGGCACCTTCCCCGGTGGAGTTGTGCATGGGGTGTGTTTGGAACAATTTGTCACCAGCCGAGTCCAAAATTCAGCCGATCCCCATCTCAGCCCAGAAAGCAGGTAGAACAACTTTTGTGGTGCCTTTCAGCTGCCTACCGGGGTAGTGTAAAAACTACCAACAGAACTCGTTTCTGGCACCTTCCCCGGTGGAGTTGTGCATGGGGTGTGTTTGGAACATTTTGTCACCAGCCGAGTCCAAAATTCAGCCGTTCCCCATCTCAGCCCAGAAAGCAGGTAGAACAAGTTTTGTGGTGCCTTTCAGCTGCCTACCGGGGTACTGTAAAAACTACCAACAGAACTCGTTTCTGGCACCTTCCCCGGTGGAGTTGTGCATGGGGTGTGTTTGGAACATTTTGTCACCAGCCGAGTCCAAAATTCAGCCGTTCCCCATCTCAGCCCAGAAAGCAGGTAGAACAAGTTTTGTGGTGCCTTTCAGCTGCCTACCGGGGTAGTGTAAAAACTACCAACAGAACTCGTTTCTGGCACCTTCCCCGGTGGAGTTGTGCATGGGGTGTGTTTGGAACATTTTGTCAGCAGCCGAGTCCAAAATTCAGCGATTCCCCATCTCAAGCCCAGAAAGCAGGTAGAACAAGTTTTGTGGTGCCTTTCAGCTGCCTACCGGGGTAGTGTAAAAACTACCAACAGAACTCGTTTCTGGCACCTTCCCCGGTGGAGTTGTGCATGGGGTGTGTTTGGAACATTTTGTCACCAGCCGAGTCCAAAATTCAGCGATTCCCCATCTCAGCCCAGAAAGCAGGTAGAACAAGTTTTGTGGTGCCTTTCAGCTGCCTACCGGGGTAGTGTAAAAACTACCAACAGAACTCGTTTCTGGCACCTTCCCCGGTGGAGTTGTGCATGGGGTGTGTTTGGAACATTTTGTCACCAGCCGAGTCCAAAATTCAGCGATTCCCCATCTCAGCCCAGAAAGCAGGTAGAACAAGTTTTGTGGTGCCTTTCAGCTGCCTACCGGGGTAGTGTAAAAACTACCAACAGAACTCGTTTCTGGCACCTTCCCCGGTGGAGTTGTGCATGGGGTGTGTTTGGAACATTTTGTCACCAGCCGAGTCCAAAATTCAGCGATTCCCCATCTCAGCCCAGAAAGCAGGTAGAACAAGTTTTGTGGTGCCTTTCAGCTGCCTACCGGGGTAGTGTAAAAACTACCAACAGAACTCGTTTCTGGCACCTTCCCCGGTGGAGTTGTGCATGGGGTGTGTTTGGAACATTTTGTCACCAGCCGAGTCCAAAATTCAGCGATTCCCCATCTCAGCCCAGAAAGCAGGTAGAACAAGTTTTGTGGTGCCTTTCAGCTGCCTACCGGGGTAGTGTAAAAACTACCAACAGAACTCGTTTCTGGCACCTTCCCCGGTGGAGTTGTGCATGGGGTGTGTTTGGAACATTTTGTCACCAGCCGAGTCCAAAATTCAGCCGATCCCCATCTCAGCCCAGAAAGCAGGTAGAACAACTTTTGTGGTGCCTTTCAGCTGCCTACCGGGGTAGTGTAAAAACTACCAACAGAACTCGTTTCTGGCACCTTCCCCGGTGGAGTTGTGCATGGGGTGTGTTTGGAACATTTTGTCACCAGCCGAGTCCAAAATTCAGCGATTCCCCATCTCAGCCCAGAAAGCAGGTAGAACAAGTTTTGTGGTGCCTTTCAGCTGCCTACCGGGGTAGTGTAAAAACTACCAACAGAACTCGTTTCTGGCACCTTCCCCGGTGGAGTTGTGCATGGGGTGTGTTTGGAACATTTTGTCACCAGCCGAGTCCAAAATTCAGCGATTCCCCATCTCAGCCCAGAAAGCAGGTAGAACAAGTTTTGTGGTGCCTTTCAGCTGCCTACCGGGGTAGTGTAAAAACTACCAACAGAACTCGTTTCTGGCACCTTCCCCGGTGGAGTTGTGCATGGGGTGTGTTTGGAACATTTTGTCACCAGCCGAGTCCAAAATTCAGCGATTCTCCATCTCAGCCCAGAAAGCAGGTAGAACAAGTTTTGTGGTGCCTTTCAGCTTCCTACCGGGGTAGTGTAAAAACTACCAACAGAACTCGTTTCTGGCACCTTCCCCGGTGGAGTTGTGCATGGGGTGTGTTTGGAACATTTTGTCACCAGCCGAGTCCAAAATTCAGCGATTCTCCATCTCAGCCCAGAAAGCAGGTAGAACAAGTTTTGTGGTGCCTTTCAGCTTCCTACCGGGGTAGTGTAAAAACTACCAACAGAACTCGTTTCTGGCACCTTCCCCGGTGGAGTTGTGCATGGGGTGTGTTTGGAACATTTTGTCACCAGCCGAGTCCAAAATTCAGCTGTTCCCCATCTCAGCTCAGAAAGCAGGTAGAACAAGTTTTGTGGTGCCTTTCAGCTGCCTACCGGGGTACTGTAAAAACTACCAACAGAACTCGTTTCTGGCACCTTCCCCGGTGGAGTTGTGCATGGGGTGTGTTTGGAACATTTTGTCACCAGCCGAGTCCAAAATTCAGCGATTCCCCATCTCAGCCCAGAAAGCAGGTAGAACAAGTTTTGTGGTGCCTTTCAGCTGCCTACCGGGGTAGTGTAAAAACTACCAACAGAACTCGTTTCTGGCACCTTCCCCGGTGGAGTTGTGCATGGGGTGTGTTTGGAACATTTTGTCACCAGCCGAGTCCAAAATTCAGCGATTCCCCATCTCAGCCCAGAAAGCAGGTAGAACAAGTTTTGTGGTGCCTTTCAGCTGCCTACCGGGGTAGTGTAAAAACTACCAACAGAACTCGTTTCTGGCACCTTCCCCGGTGGAGTTGTGCATGGGGTGTGTTTGGAACATTTTGTCACCAGCCGAGTCCAAAATTCAGCGATTCCCCATCTCAGCCCAGAAAGCAGGTAGAACAAGTTTTGTGGTGCCTTTCAGCTGCCTACCGGGGTAGTGTAAAAACTACCAACAGAACTCGTTTCTGGCACCTTCCCCGGTGGAGTTGTGCATGGGGTGTGTTTGGAACATTTTGTCACCAGCCGAGTCCAAAATTCAGCTATTCCCCATCTCAGCCCAGAAAGCAGGTAGAACAACTTTTGTGGTGCCTTTCAGCTGCCTACCGGGGTAGTGTAAAAACTACCAACAGAACTCGTTTCTGGCACCTTCCCCGGTGGAGTTGTGCATGGGGTGTGTTTGGAACATTTTGTCACCAGCCGAGTCCAAAATTCAGCGATTCCCCATCTCAGCCCAGAAAGCAGGTAGAACAAGTTTTGTGGTGCCTTTCAGCTGCCTACCGGGGTAGTGTAAAAACTACCAACAGAACTCGTTTCTGGCACCTTCCCCGGTGGAGTTGTGCATGGGGTGTGTTTGGAACATTTTGTCACCAGCCGAGTCCAAAATTCAGCCGATCCCCATCTCAGCCCAGAAAGCAGGTAGAACAAGTTTTGTGGTGCCTTTCAGCTGCCTACCGGGGTAGTGTAAAAACTACCAACAGAACTCGTTTCTGGCACCTTCCCCGGTGGAGTTGTGCATGGGGTGTGTTTGGAACATTTTGTCACCAGCCGAGTCCAAAATTCAGCGATTCCCCATCTCAGCCCAGAAAGCAGGTAGAACAAGTTTTGTGGTGCCTTTCAGCTGCCTACCGGGGTAGTGTAAAAACTACCAACAGAACTCATTTCTGGCACCTTCCCCGGTGGAGTTGTGCATGGGGTGTGTTTGGAACATTTTGTCACCAGCCGAGTCCAAAATTCAGCGATTCCCCATCTCAGCCCAGAAAGCAGGTAGAACAAGTTTTGTGGTGCCTTTCAGCTGCCTACCGGGGTAGTGTAAAAAGTACCAACAGAACTCGTTTCTGGCACCTTCCCCGGTGGAGTTGTGCATGGGGTGTGTTTGGAACATTTTGTCACCAGCCGAGTCCAAAATTCAGCGATTCTCCATCTCAGCCCAGAAAGCAGGTAGAACAAGTTTTGTGGTGCCTTTCAGCTTCCTACCGGGGTAGTGTAAAAACTACCAACAGAACTCGTTTCTGGCACCTTCCCCGGTGGAGTTGTGCATGGGGTGTGTTTGGAACATTTTGTCACCAGCCGAGTCCAAAATTCAGCTGTTCCCCATCTCAGCTCAGAAAGCAGGTAGAACAAGTTTTGTGGTGCCTTTCAGCTGCCTACCGGGGTACTGTAAAAACTACCAACAGAACTCGTTTCTGGCACCTTCCCCGGTGGAGTTGTGCATGGGGTGTGTTTGGAACATTTTGTCACCAGCCGAGTCCAAAATTCAGCGATTCCCCATCTCAGCCCAGAAAGCAGGTAGAACAAGTTTTGTGGTGCCTTTCAGCTGCCTACCGGGGTAGTGTAAAAACTACCAACAGAACTCGTTTCTGGCACCTTCCCCGGTGGAGTTGTGCATGGGGTGTGTTTGGAACATTTTGTCACCAGCCGAGTCCAAAATTCAGCCGATCCCCATCTCAGCCCAGAAAGCAGGTAGAACAACTTTTGTGGTGCCTTTCAGCTGCCTACCGGGGTAGTGTAAAAACTACCAACAGAACTCGTTTCTGGCACCTTCCCCGGTGGAGTTGTGCATGGGGTGTGTTTGGAACATTTTGTCACCAGCCGAGTCCAAAATTCAGCGATTCCCCATCTCAGCCCAGAAAGCAGGTAGAACAAGTTTTGTGGTGCCTTTCAGCTGCCTACCGGGGTAGTGTAAAAACTACCAACAGAACTCGTTTCTGGCACCTTCCCCGGAGGAGTTGTGCATGGGGTGTGTTTGGAACATTTTGTCACCAGCCGAGTCCAAAATTCAGCCGTTCCCCATCTCAGCCCAGAAAGCAGGTAGAACAAGTTTTGTGGTGCCTTTCAGCTGCCTACCGGGGTAGTGTAAAAACTACCAACAGAACTCGTTTCTGGCACCTTCCCCGGTGGAGTTGTGCATGGGGTGTGTTTGGAACATTTTGTCACCAGCCGAGTCCAAAATTCAGCAATTCCCCATCTCAGCCCAGAAAGCAGGTAGAACAAGTTTTGTGGTGCCTTTCAGCTTCCTACCGGGGTAGTGTAAAAACTACCAACAGAACTCGTTTCTGGCACCTTCCCCGGTGGAGTTGTGCATGGGGTGTGTTTGGAACATTTTGTCACCAGCCGAGTCCAAAATTCAGCTGTTCCCCATCTCAGCTCAGAAAGCAGGTAGAACAAGTTTTGTGGTGCCTTTCAGCTGCCTACCGGGGTACTGTAAAAACTACCAACAGAACTCGTTTCTGGCACCTTCCCCGGTGGAGTTGTGCATGGGGTGTGTTTGGAACATTTTGTCACCAGCCGAGTCCAAAATTCAGCGATTCCCCATCTCAGCCCAGAAAGCAGGTAGAACAAGTTTTGTGGTGCCTTTCAGCTGCCTACCGGGGTAGTGTAAAAACTACCAACAGAACTCCTTTCTGGCACCTTCCCCGGTGGAGTTGTGCATGGGGTGTGTTTGGAACATTTTGTCACCAGCCGAGTCCAAAATTCAGCGATTCCCCATCTCAGCCCAGAAAGCAGGTAGAACAAGTTTTGTGGTGCCTTTCAGCTGCCTACCGGGGTAGTGTAAAAACTACCAACAGAACTCGTTTCTGGCACCTTCCCCGGTGGAGTTGTGCATGGGGTGTGTTTGGAACATTTTGTCACCAGCCGAGTCCAAAATTCAGCGATTCCCCATCTCAGCCCAGAAAGCAGGTAGAACAAGTTTTGTGGTGCCTTTCAGCTGCCTACCGGGGTAGTGTAAAAACTACCAACAGAACTCGTTTCTGGCACCTTCCCCGGTGGAGTTGTGCATGGGGTGTGTTTGGAACATTTTGTCACCAGCCGAGTCCAAAATTCAGCGATTCCCCATCTCAGCCCAGAAAGCAGGTAGAACAAGTTTTGTGGTGCCTTTCAGCTGCCTACCGGGGTAGTGTAAAAACTACCAACAGAACTCGTTTCTGGCACCTTCCCCGGTGGAGTTGTGCATGGGGTGTGTTTGGAACATTTTGTCACCAGCCGAGTCCAAAATTCAGCGATTCCCCATCTCAGCCCAGAAAGCAGGTAGAACAAGTTTTGTGGTGCCTTTCAGCTGCCTACCGGGGTAGTGTAAAAACTACCAACAGAACTCGTTTCTGGCACCTTCCCCGGTGGAGTTGTGCATGGGGTGTGTTTGGAACATTTTGTCACCAGCCGAGTCCAAAATTCAGCTGATCCCCATCTCAGCCCAGAAAGCAGGTAGAAAAACTTTTGTGGTGCCTTTCAGCTGCCTACCGGGGTAGTGTAAAAACTACCAACAGAACTCGTTTCTGGCACCTTCCCCGGTGGAGTTGTGCATGGGGTGTGTTTGGAACATTTTGTCACCAGCCGAGTCCAAAATTCAGCGATTCCCCATCTCAGCCCAGAAAGCAGGTAGAACAAGTTTTGTGGTGCCTTTCAGCTGCCTACCGGGGTAGTGTAAAAACTACCAACAGAACTCATTTCTGGCACCTTCCCCGGTGGAGTTGTGCATGGGGTGTGTTTGGAACATTTTGTCACCAGCCGAGTCCAAAATTCAGCGATTCCCCATCTCAGCCCAGAAAGCAGGTAGAACAAGTTTTGTGGTGCCTTTCAGCTGCCTACCGGGGTAGTGTAAAAAGTACCAACAGAACTCGTTTCTGGCACCTTCCCCGGTGGAGTTGTGCATGGGGTGTGTTTGGAACATTTTGTCACCAGCCGAGTCCAAAATTCAGCGATTCTCCATCTCAGCCCAGAAAGCAGGTAGAACAAGTTTTGTGGTGCCTTTCAGCTTCCTACCGGGGTAGTGTAAAAACTACCAACAGAACTCGTTTCTGGCACCTTCCCCGGTGGAGTTGTGCATGGGGTGTGTTTGGAACATTTTGTCACCAGCCGAGTCCAAAATTCAGCTGTTCCCCATCTCAGCTCAGAAAGCAGGTAGAACAAGTTTTGTGGTGCCTTTCAGCTGCCTACCGGGGGTACTGTAAAAACTACCAACAGAACTCGTTTCTGGCACCTTCCCCGGTGGAGTTGTGCATGGGGTGTGTTTGGAACATTTTGTCACCAGCCGAGTCCAAAATTCAGCGATTCCCCATCTCAGCCCAGAAAGCAGGTAGAACAAGTTTTGTGGTGCCTTTCAGCTGCCTACCGGGGTAGTGTAAAAACTACCAACAGAACTCGTTTCTGGCACCTTCCCCGGTGGAGTTGTGCATGGGGTGTGTTTGGAACATTTTGTCACCAGCCGAGTCCAAAATTCAGCCGATCCCCATCTCAGCCCAGAAAGCAGGTAGAACAACTTTTGTGGTGCCTTTCAGCTGCCTACCGGGGTAGTGTAAAAACTACCAACAGAACTCGTTTCTGGCACCTTCCCCGGTGGAGTTGTGCATGGGGTGTGTTTGGAACATTTTGTCACCAGCCGAGTCCAAAATTCAGCGATTCCCCATCTCAGCCCAGAAAGCAGGTAGAACAAGTTTTGTGGTGCCTTTCAGCTGCCTACCGGGGTAGTGTAAAAACTACCAACAGAACTCGTTTCTGGCACCTTCCCCGGAGGAGTTGTGCATGGGGTGTGTTTGGAACATTTTGTCACCAGCCGAGTCCAAAATTCAGCCGTTCCCCATCTCAGCCCAGAAAGCAGGTAGAACAAGTTTTGTGGTGCCTTTCAGCTGCCTACCGGGGTAGTGTAAAAACTACCAACAGAACTCGTTTCTGGCACCTTCCCCGGTGGAGTTGTGCATGGGGTGTGTTTGGAACATTTTGTCACCAGCCGAGTCCAAAATTCAGCGATTCCCCATCTCAGCCCAGAAAGCAGGTAGAACAAGTTTTGTGGTGCCTTTCAGCTGCCTACCGGGGTAGTGTAAAAACTACCAACAGAACTCCTTTCTGGCACCTTCCCCGGTGGAGTTGTGCATGGGGTGTGTTTGGAACATTTTGTCACCAGCCGAGTCCAAAATTCAGCGATTCCCCATCTCAGCCCAGAAAGCAGGTAGAACAAGTTTTGTGGTGCCTTTCAGCTGCCTACCGGGGTAGTGTAAAAACTACCAACAGAACTCGTTTCTGGCACCTTCCCCGGTGGAGTTGTGCATGGGGTGTGTTTGGAACATTTTGTCACCAGCCGAGTCCAAAATTCAGCGATTCCCCATCTCAGCCCAGAAAGCAGGTAGAACAAGTTTTGTGGTGCCTTTCAGCTGCCTACCGGGGTAGTGTAAAAACTACCAACAGAACTCGTTTCTGGCACCTTCCCCGGTGGAGTTGTGCATGGGGTGTGTTTGGAACATTTTGTCACCAGCCGAGTCCAAAATTCAGCGATTCCCCATCTCAGCCCAGAAAGCAGGTAGAACAAGTTTTGTGGTGCCTTTCAGCTGCCTACCGGGGTAGTGTAAAAACTACCAACAGAACTCGTTTCTGGCACCTTCCCCGGTGGAGTTGTGCATGGGGTGTGTTTGGAACATTTTGTCACCAGCCGAGTCCAAAATTCAGCGATTCCCCATCTCAGCCCAGAAAGCAGGTAGAACAAGTTTTGTGGTGCCTTTCAGCTGCCTACCGGGGTAGTGTAAAAACTACCAACAGAACTCGTTTCTGGCACCTTCCCCGGTGGAGTTGTGCATGGGGTGTGTTTGGAACATTTTGTCACCAGCCGAGTCCAAAATTCAGCTGATCCCCATCTCAGCCCAGAAAGCAGGTAGAAAAACTTTTGTGGTGCCTTTCAGCTGCCTACCGGGGTAGTGTAAAAACTACCAACAGAACTCGTTTCTGGCACCTTCCCCGGTGGAGTTGTGCATGGGGTGTGTTTGGAACATTTTGTCACCAGCCGAGTCCAAAATTCAGCGATTCCCCATCTCAGCCCAGAAAGCAGGTAGAACAAGTTTTGTGGTGCCTTTCAGCTGCCTACCGGGGTAGTGTAAAAACTACCAACAGAACTCGTTTCTGGCACCTTCCCCGGTGGAGTTGTGCATGGGGTGTGTTTGGAACATTTTGTCACCAGCCGAGTCCAAAATTCAGCTATTCCCCATCTCAGCCCAGAAAGCAGGTACAAAAAGTTTTGTGGTGCCTTTCAGCTGCCTACCGGGGTAGTGTAAAAACTACCAACAGAACTCGTTTCTGGCACCTTCCCCGGTGGAGTTGTGCATGGGGTGTGTTTGGAACATTTTGTCACCAGCCGAGTCCAAAATTCAGCGATTCCCCATCTCAGCCCAGAAAGCAGGTAGAACAAGTTTTGTGGTGCCTTTCAGCTGCCTACCGGGGTAGTGTAAAAACTACCAACAGAACTCGTTTCTGGCACCTTCCCCGGTGGAGTTGTGCATGGGGTGTGTTTGGAACATTTTGTCACCAGCCGAGTCCAAAATTCAGCGATTCCCCATCTCAGCCCAGAAAGCAGGTAGAACAAGTTTTGTGGTGCCTTTCAGCTGCCTACCGGGGTAGTGTAAAAACTACCAACAGAACTCCTTTCTGGCACCTTCCCCGGTGGAGTTGTGCATGGGGTGTGTTTGGAACATTTTGTCACCAGCCGAGTCCAAAATTCAGCGATTCCCCATCTCAGCCCAGAAAGCAGGTAGAACAAGTTTTGTGGTGCCTTTCAGCTGCCTACCGGGGTAGTGTAAAAACTACCAACAGAACTCGTTTCTGGCACCTTCCCCGGTGGAGTTGTGCATGGGGTGTGTTTGGAACATTTTGTCACCAGCCGAGTCCAAAATTCAGCGATTCCCCATCTCAGCCCAGAAAGCAGGTAGAACAAGTTTTGTGGTGCCTTTCAGCTGCCTACCGGGGTAGTGTAAAAACTACCAACAGAACTCGTTTCTGGCACCTTCCCCGGTGGAGTTGTGCATGGGGTGTGTTTGGAACATTTTGTCACCAGCCGAGTCCAAAATTCAGCGGTTTCCCCATCTCAGCCCAGAAAGCAGGTAGAACAAGTTTTGTGGTGCCTTTCAGCTGCCTACCGGGGTAGTGTAAAAACTACCAACAGAACTCGTTTCTGGCACCTTCCCCGGTGGAGTTGTGCATGGGGTGTGTTTGGAACATTTTTGTCACCAGCCGAGTCCAAAATTCAGCGATTCCCCATCTCAGCCCAGAAAGCAGGTACAAAAAGTTTTGTGGTGCCTTTCAGGTGCCTACCGGGGTAGTGTAAAAACTACCAACAGAACTCGTTTCTGGCACCTTCCCCGGTGGAGTTGTGCATGGGGTGTGTTTTGGAACATTTTTGTCACCAGCCGAGTCCAAAATTCAGCGATTCCCCATCTCAGCCCAGAAAGCAGGTAGAACAAGTTTTGTGGTGCCTTTCAGCTGCCTACCGGGGTAGTGTAAAAACTACCAACAGAACTCGTTTCTGGCACCTTCCCCGGTGGAGTTGTGCATGGGGTGTGTTTGGAACATTTTGTCACCAGCCGAGTCCAAAATTCAGCTGATCCCCATCTCAGCCCAGAAAGCAGGTAGAACAAGTTTTGTGGTGCCTTTCAGCTGCCTACCGGGGTACTGTAAAAAACTACCAACAGAACTCGTTTCTGGCACCTTCCCCGGTGGAGTTGTGCATGGGGTGTGTTTGGAACATTTTGTCACCAGCCGAGTCCAAAATTCAGCCGTTCCCCATCTCAGCCCAGAAAGCAGGTAGAACAAGTTTTGTGGTGCCTTTCAGCTGCCTACCGGGGTAGTGTAAAAACTACCAACAGAACTCGTTTCTGGCACCTTCCCCGGTGGAGTTGTGCATGGGGTGTGTTTGGAACATTTTGTCACCAGCCGAGTCCAAAATTCAGCGATTCCCCATCTCAGCCCAGAAAGCAGGTAGAACAAGTTTTTGTGGTGCCTTTTCAGCTGCCTACCGGGGTAGTGTAAAAACTACCAACAGAACTCCTTTCTGGCACCTTCCCCGGTGGAGTTGGTGCATGGGGTGTGTTTGGAACATTTTGTCACCAGCCGAGTCCAAAATTCAGCGATTCCCCATCTCAGCCCAGAAAGCAGGTAGAACAAGTTTTGTGGTGCCTTTCAGCTGCCTACCGGGGTAGTGTAAAAACTACCAACAGAACTCGTTTCTGGCACCTTCCCCGGTGGAGTTGTGCATGGGGTGTGTTTGGAACATTTTGTCACCAGCCGAGTCCAAAATTCAGCTATTCCCCATCTCAGCCCAGAAAGCAGGTACAAAAAGTTTTGTGGTGCCTTTCAGCTGCCTACCGGGGTAGTGTGTAAAAACTACCAACAGAACTCGTTTCTGGCACCTTCCCCGGTGGAGTTGTGCATGGGGTGTGTTTGGAACATTTTGTCACCAGCCGAGTCCAAAATTCAGCGATTCCCCATCTCAGCCCAGAAAGCAGGTAGAACAAGTTTTGTGGTGCCTTTCAGCTGCCTACCGGGGTAGTGTAAAAACTACCAACAGAACTCCTTTCTGGCACCTTCCCCGGTGGAGTTGTGCATGGGGTGTGTTTGGAACATTTTGTCACCAGCCGAGTCCAAAATTCAGCGATTCTCCATCTCAGCCCAGAAAGCAGGTAGAACAAGTTTTGTGGTGCCTTTCTCTTGCCTACCGGGGTAGTGTAAAAACTACCAACAGAACTCGTTTCTGGCACCTTCCCCGGTGGAGTTGTGCATGGGGTGTGTTTTGAACATTTTGTCACCAGCCGAGTCCAAAATTCAGCGATTCCCCATCTCAGCCCAGAAAGCAGGTAGAAAAACTTTTGTGGTGCCTTTCAGCTGCCTACTGGGGTAGTGTAAAAACTACCAACAGAACTCCTTTCTGGCACCTTCCCCGGTGGAGTTGTGCATGGGGTGTGTTTGGAACATTTTGTCACCAGCCGAGTCCAAAATTCAGCTGATCCCCATCTCAGCCCAGAAAGCAGGTAGAACAAGTTTTGTGGTGCCTTTCAGCTGCCTACCGGGGTACTGTAAAAACTACCAACAGAACTCGTTTCTGGCACCTTCCCCCGGTGGAGTTGTGCATGGGGTGTGTTTGGAACATTTTGTCACCAGCCGAGTCCAAAATTCAGCCGTTCCCCATCTCAGCCCAGAAAGCAGGTAGAACAAGTTTTGTGGTGCCTTTCAGCTGCCTACCGGGGTAGTGTAAAAACTACCAACAGAACTCGTTTCTGGCACCTTCCCCGGTGGAGTTGTGCATGGGGGTGTGTTTGGAACATTTTGTCACCAGCCGAGTCCAAAATTCAGCGATTCCCCATCTCAGCCCAGAAAGCAGGTAGAACAAGTTTTGTGGTGCCTTTCAGCTGCCTACCGGGGTAGTGTAAAAAACTACCAACAGAACTCCTTTCTGGCACCTTCCCCGGTGGAGTTGTGCATGGGGTGTGTTTGGAACATTTTGTCACCAGCCGAGTCCAAAATTCAGCGATTCCCCATCTCAGCCCAGAAAGCAGGTAGAACAAGTTTTGTGGTGCCTTTCAGCTGCCTACCGGGGTAGTGTAAAAACTACCAACAGAACTCGTTTCTGGCACCTTCCCCGGTGGAGTTGTGCATGGGGTGTGTTTGGAACATTTTGTCACCAGCCGAGTCCAAAATTCAGCGATTCCCCATCTCAGCCCAGAAAGCAGGTAGAACAAGTTTTGTGGTGCCTTTCAGCTGCCTACCGGGGTAGTGTAAAAACTACCAACAGAACTCGTTCTGGCACCTTCCCCGGTGGAGTTGTGCATGGGGTGTGTTTGGAACATTTTGTCACCAGCCGAGTCCAAAATTCAGCGGTTCCCCATCTCAGCCCAGAAAGCAGGTAGAACAAGTTTTGTGGTGCCTTTCAGCTGCCTACCGGGGTAGTGTAAAAACTACCAACAGAACTCGTTTCTGGCACCTTCCCCGGTGGAGTTGTGCATGGGGTGTGTTTGGAACATTTTGTCACCAGCCGAGTCCAAAATTCAGCGATTCCCCATCTCAGCCCAGAAAGCAGGTAGAACAAGTTTTGTGGTGCCTTTCAGCTGCCTACCGTGGTAGTGTAAAAACTACCAACAGAACTCGTTTCTGGCACCTTCCCCGGTGGAGTTGTGCATGGGGTGTGTTTGGAACATTTTGTCAGCAGCCGAGTCCAAAATTCAGCTGATCCCCATCTCAGCCCAGAAAGCAGGTAGAAAAACTTTTGTGGTGCCTTTCAGCTGCCTACCGGGGTAGTGTAAAAACTACCAACAGAACTCGTTTCTGGCACCTTCCCCGGTGGAGTTGTGCATGGGGTGTGTTTGGAACATTTTGTCACCAGCCGAGTCCAAAATTCAGCGATTCCCCATCTCAGCCCAGAAAGCAGGTACAAAAAGTTTTGTGGTGCCTTTCAGGTGCCTACCGGGGTAGTGTAAAAACTACCAACAGAACTCGTTTCTGGCACCTTCCCCGGTGGAGTTGTGCATGGGGTGTGTTTGGAACATTTTGTCACCAGCCGAGTCCAAAATTCAGCGATTCCCCATCTCAGCCCAGAAAGCAGGTAGAACAAGTTTTGTGGTGCCTTTCAGCTGCCTACCGGGGTAGTGTAAAAACTACCAACAGAACTCGTTTCTGGCACCTTCCCCGGTGGAGTTGTGCATGGGGTGTGTTTGGAACATTTTGTCACCAGCCGAGTCCAAAATTCAGCTGATCCCCATCTCAGCCCAGAAAGCAGGTAGAACAAGTTTTGTGGTGCCTTTCAGCTGCCTACCGGGGTACTGTAAAAACTACCAACAGAACTCGTTTCTGGCACCTTCCCCGGTGGAGTTGTGCATGGGGTGTGTTTGGAACATTTTGTCACCAGCCGAGTCCAAAATTCAGCCGTTCCCCATCTCAGCCCAGAAAGCAGGTAGAACAAGTTTTGTGGTGCCTTTCAGCTGCCTACCGGGGTAGTGTAAAAACTACCAACAGAACTCGTTTCTGGCACCTTCCCCGGTGGAGTTGTGCATGGGGTGTGTTTGGAACATTTTGTCACCAGCCGAGTCCAAAATTCAGCGATTCCCCATCTCAGCCCAGAAAGCAGGTAGAACAAGTTTTGTGGTGCCTTTCAGCTGCCTACCGGGGTAGTGTAAAAACTACCAACAGAACTCCTTTCTGGCACCTTCCCCGGTGGAGTTGTGCATGGGGTGTGTTTGGAACATTTTGTCACCAGCCGAGTCCAAAATTCAGCGATTCCCCATCTCAGCCCAGAAAGCAGGTAGAACAAGTTTTGTGGTGCCTTTCAGCTGCCTACCGGGGTAGTGTAAAAACTACCAACAGAACTCGTTTCTGGCACCTTCCCCGGTGGAGTTGTGCATGGGGTGTGTTTGGAACATTTTGTCACCAGCCGAGTCCAAAATTCAGCTATTCCCCATCTCAGCCCAGAAAGCAGGTACAAAAAGTTTTGTGGTGCCTTTCAGCTGCCTACCGGGGTAGTGTAAAAACTACCAACAGAACTCGTTTCTGGCACCTTCCCCGGTGGAGTTGTGCATGGGGTGTGTTTGGAACATTTTGTCACCAGCCGAGTCCAAAATTCAGCGATTCCCCATCTCAGCCCAGAAAGCAGGTAGAACAAGTTTTGTGGTGCCTTTCAGCTGCCTACCGGGGTAGTGTAAAAACTACCAACAGAACTCCTTTCTGGCACCTTCCCCGGTGGAGTTGTGCATGGGGTGTGTTTGGAACATTTTGTCACCAGCCGAGTCCAAAATTCAGCGATTCTCCATCTCAGCCCAGAAAGCAGGTAGAACAAGTTTTGTGGTGCCTTTCTCTTGCCTACCGGGGTAGTGTAAAAACTACCAACAGAACTCGTTTCTGGCACCTTCCCCGGTGGAGTTGTGCATGGGGTGTGTTTTGAACATTTTGTCACCAGCCGAGTCCAAAATTCAGCGATTCCCCATCTCAGCCCAGAAAGCAGGTAGAAAAACTTTTGTGGTGCCTTTCAGCTGCCTACTGGGGTAGTGTAAAAACTACCAACAGAACTCCTTTTGGCACCTTCCCCGGTGGAGTTGTGCATGGGGTGTGTTTGGAACATTTTGTCACCAGCCGAGTCCAAAATTCAGCGATTCCCCATCTCAGCCCAGAAAGCAGGTAGAACAAGTTTTGTGGTGCCTTTCAGCTGCCTACCGGGGTAGTGTAAAAACTACCAACAGAACTCGTTTCTGGCACCTTCCCCGGTGGAGTTGTGCATGGGGTGTGTTTGGAACATTTTGTCACCAGCCGAGTCCAAAATTCAGCGATTCCCCATCTCAGCCCAGAAAGCAGGTACAAAAAGTTTTGTGGTGCCTTTCAGGTGCCTACCGGGGTAGTGTAAAAACTACCAACAGAACTCGTTTCTGGCACCTTCCCCGGTGGAGTTGTGCATGGGGTGTGTTTGGAACATTTTGTCACCAGCCGAGTCCAAAATTCAGCGATTCCCCATCTCAGCCCAGAAAGCAGGTAGAACAAGTTTTGTGGTGCCTTTCAGCTGCCTACCGGGGTAGTGTAAAAACTACCAACAGAACTCGTTTCTGGCACCTTCCCCGGTGGAGTTGTGCATGGGGTGTGTTTGGAACATTTTGTCACCAGCCGAGTCCAAAATTCAGCTGATCCCCATCTCAGCCCAGAAAGCAGGTAGAAAAACTTTTGTGGTGCCTTTCAGCTGCCTACCGGGGTACTGTAAAAACTACCAACAGAACTCGTTTCTGGCACCTTCCCCGGTGGAGTTGTGCATGGGGTGTGTTTGGAACATTTTGTCACCAGCCGAGTCCAAAATTCAGCCGTTCCCCATCTCAGCCCAGAAAGCAGGTAGAACAAGTTTTGTGGTGCCTTTCAGCTGCCTACCGGGGTAGTGTAAAAACTACCAACAGAACTCGTTTCTGGCACCTTCCCCGGTGGAGTTGTGCATGGGGTGTGTTTGGAACATTTTGTCACCAGCCGAGTCCAAAATTCAGCGATTCCCCATCTCAGCCCAGAAAGCAGGTAGAACAAGTTTTGTGGTGCCTTTCAGCTGCCTACCGGGGTAGTGTAAAAACTACCAACAGAACTCCTTTCTGGCACCTTCCCCGGTGGAGTTGTGCATGGGGTGTGTTTGGAACATTTTGTCACCAGCCGAGTCCAAAATTCAGCGATTCCCCATCTCAGCCCAGAAAGCAGGTAGAACAAGTTTTGTGGTGCCTTTCAGCTGCCTACCGGGGTAGTGTAAAAACTACCAACAGAACTCGTTTCTGGCACCTTCCCCGGTGGAGTTGTGCATGGGGTGTGTTTGGAACATTTTGTCACCAGCCGAGTCCAAAATTCAGCGATTCCCCATCTCAGCCCAGAAAGCAGGTAGAACAAGTTTTGTGGTGCCTTTCAGCTGCCTACCGGGGTACTGTAAAAACTACCAACAGAACTCGTTTCTGGCACCTTCCCCGGTGGAGTTGTGCATGGGGTGTGTTTGGAACATTTTGTCACCAGCCGAGTCCAAAATTCAGCGATTCCCCATCTCAGCCCAGAAAGCAGGTAGAACAAGTTTTGTGGTGCCTTTCAGCTGCCTACCGGGGTAGTGTAAAAACTACCAACAGAACTCCTTTCTGGCACCTTCCCCGGTGGAGTTGTGCATGGGGTGTGTTTGGAACATTTTGTCACCAGCCGAGTCCAAAATTCAGCGATTCCCCATCTCAGCCCAGAAAGCAGGTAGAACAAGTTTTGTGGTGCCTTTCAGCTGCCTACCGGGGTAGTGTAAAAACTACCAACAGAACTCGTTTCTGGCACCTTCCCCGGTGGAGTTGTGCATGGGGTGTGTTTGGAACATTTTGTCACCAGCCGAGTCCAAAATTCAGCTATTCCCCATCTCAGCCCAGAAAGCAGGTACAAAAAGTTTTGTGGTGCCTTTCAGCTGCCTACCGGGGTAGTGTAAAAACTACCAACAGAACTCGTTTCTGGCACCTTCCCCGGTGGAGTTGTGCATGGGGTGTGTTTGGAACATTTTGTCACCAGCCGAGTCCAAAATTCAGCGATTCCCCATCTCAGCCCAGAAAGCAGGTAGAACAAGTTTTGTGGTGCCTTTCAGCTGCCTACCGGGGTAGTGTAAAAACTACCAACAGAACTCGTTTCTGGCACCTTCCCCGGTGGAGTTGTGCATGGGGTGTGTTTGGAACATTTTGTCACCAGCCGAGTCCAAAATTCAGCGATTCCCCATCTCAGCCCAGAAAGCAGGTAGAACAAGTTTTGTGGTGCCTTTCAGCTGCCTACCGGGGTACTGTAAAAACTACCAACAGAACTCGTTTCTGGCACCTTCCCCGGTGGAGTTGTGCATGGGGTGTGTTTGGAACATTTTGTCACCAGCCGAGTCCAAAATTCAGCTGATCCCCATCTCAGCCCAGAAAGCAGGTAGAAAAACTTTTGTGGTGCCTTTCAGCTGCCTACCGGGGTAGTGTAAAAACTACCAACAGAACTCGTTTCTGGCACCTTCCCCGGTGGAGTTGTGCATGGGGTGTGTTTGGAACATTTTGTCACCAGCCGAGTCCAAAATTCAGCGATTCCCCATCTCAGCCCAGAAAGCAGGTACAAAAAGTTTTGTGGTGCCTTTCAGGTGCCTACCGGGGTAGTGTAAAAACTACCAACAGAACTCGTTTCTGGCACCTTCCCCGGTGGAGTTGTGCATGGGGTGTGTTTGGAACATTTTGTCACCAGCCGAGTCCAAAATTCAGCGATTCCCCATCTCAGCCCAGAAAGCAGGTAGAACAAGTTTTGTGGTGCCTTTCAGCTTCCTACCGTGGTAGTGTAAAAACTACCAACAGAACTCGTTTCTGGCACCTTCCCCGGTGGAGTTGTGCATGGGGTGTGTTTGGAACATTTTGTCACCAGCCGAGTCCAAAATTCAGCGATTCCCCATCTCAGCCCAGAAAGCAGGTAGAAAAACTTTTGTGGTGCCTTTCAGCTGCCTACCGGGGTAGTGTAAAAACTACCAACAGTTCTCGTTTCTGGCACCTTCCCCGGTGGAGTTGTGCATGGGGTGTGTTTGGAACATTTTGTCACCAGCCGAGTCCAAAATTCAGCGATTCCCCATCTCAGCCCAGAAAGCAGGTACAAAAAGTTTTGTGGTGCCTTTCAGGTGCCTACCGGGGTAGTGTAAAAACTACCAACAGAACTCGTTTCTGGCACCTTCCCCGGTGGAGTTGTGCATGGGGTGTGTTTGGAACATTTTGTCACCAGCCGAGTCCAAAATTCAGCGATTCCCCATCTCAGCCCAGAAAGCAGGTAGAACAAGTTTTGTGGTGCCTTTCAGCTGCCTACCGGGGTAGTGTAAAAACTACCAACAGAACTCGTTTCTGGCACCTTCCCCGGTGGAGTTGTGCATGGGGTGTATTTGGAACATTTTGTCACCAGCCGAGTCCAAAATTCAGCGATTCTCCATCTCAGCCCAGAAAGCAGGTAGAACAAGTTTTGTGGTGCCTTTCTCTTGCCTACCGGGGTACTGTAAAAACTACCAACAGAACTCGTTTCTGGCACCTTCCCCGGTGGAGTTGTGCATGGGGTGTGTTTGGAACATTTTGTCACCAGCCGAGTCCAAAATTCAGCGATTCCCCATCTCAGCCCAGAAAGCAGGTAGAACAAGTTTTGTGGTGCCTTTCAGCTGCCTACCGGGGTAGTGTAAAAACTACCAACAGAACTCGTTTCTGGCACCTTCCCCGGTGGAGTTGTGCATGGGGTGTGTTTGGAACATTTTGTCACCAGCCGAGTCCAAAATTCAGCGATTCCCCATCTCAGCCCAGAAAGCAGGTAGAACAAGTTTTGTGGTGCCTTTCAGCTGCCTACCGGGGTACTGTAAAAACTACCAACAGAACTCGTTTCTGGCACCTTCCCCGGTGGAGTTGTGCATGGGGAGTGTTTGGAACATTTTGTCACCAGCCGAGTCCAAAATTCAGTGATTCCCCATCTCAGCCCAGAAAGCAGGTACAAAAAGTTTTGTGGTGCCTTTCAGCTGCCTACCGGGGTAGTGTAAAAACTACCAACAGAACTCGTTTCTGGCACCTTCCCCGGTGGAGTTGTGCATGGGGTGTGTTTGGAACATTTTGTCACCAGCCGAGTCCAAAATTCAGCGATTCCCCATCTCAGCCCAGAAAGCAGGTAGAACAAGTTTTGTGGTGCCTTTCAGCTGCCTACCGGGGTAGTGTAAAAACTACCAACAGAACTCGTTTCTGGCACCTTCCCCGGTGGAGTTGTGCATGGGGTGTGTTTGGAACATTTTGTCACCAGCCGAGTCCAAAATTCAGCGATTCTCCATCTCAGCCCAGAAAGCAGGTAGAACAACTTTTGTGGTGCCTTTCAGCTGCCTACCGGGGTAGTGTAAAAACTACCAACAGAACTCGTTTCTGGCACCTTCCCCGGTGGAGTTGTGCATGGGGTGTGTTTGGAATATTTTGTCAGCAGCCGAGTCCAAAACTCAGCTGATCCCCATCTCAGCCCAGAAAGCAGGTAGAACAAGTTTTGTGGTGCCTTTCAGCTGCCTACCGGGGTAGTGTAAAAACTACCAACAGAACTCGTTTCTGGCACCTTCCCCGGTGGAGTTGTGCATGGGGTGTGTTTGGAACATTTTGTTACCAGCCGAGTCCAAAATTCAGCCGTTCCCCATCTCAGCCCAGAAAGCAGGTAGAACAAGTTTTGTGGTGCCTTTCTCTTGCCTACCGGGGTAGTGTAAAAACTACCAACAGAACTCGTTTCTGGCACCTTCCCCGGTGGAGTTTTGAATGGGGTGTGTTTGGAACATTTTGTCACCAGCCGAGTCCAAAATTCAGCCGTTCCCCATCTCAGCCCAGAAAGCAGGTAGAACAAGTTTTGTGGTGCCTTTCAGCTGCCTACCGGGGTACTGTAAAAACTACCAACAGAACTCGTTTCTGGCACCTTCCCCGGTGGAGTTGTGCATGGGGTGTGTTTGGAACATTTTGTCACCAGCCGAGTCCAAAATTCAGCGATTCCCCATCTCAGCCCAGAAAGCAGGTAGAACAAGTTTTGTGGTGCCTTTCAGCTGCCTACCGGGGTAGTGTAAAAACTACCAACAGAACTCCTTTCTGGCACCTTCCCCGGTGGAGTTGTGCATGGGGTGTGTTTGGAACATTTTGTCACCAGCCGAGTCCAAAATTCAGCGATTCCCCATCTCAGCCCAGAAAGCAGGTAGAACAAGTTTTGTGGTGCCTTTCAGCTGCCTACCGGGGTAGTGTAAAAACTACCAACAGAACTCGTTTCTGGCACCTTCCCCGGTGGAGTTGTGCATGGGGTGTGTTTGGAACATTTTGTCACCAGCCGAGTCCAAAATTCAGCGATTCCCCATCTCAGCCCAGAAAGCAGGTAGAACAAATTTTGTGGTGCCTTTCAGCTGCCTACCGGGGTAGTGTAAAAACTACCAACAGAACTCGTTTCTGGCACCTTCCCCGGTGGAGTTGTGCATGGGGTGTGTTTGGAACATTTTGTCACCAGCCGAGTCCAAAATTCAGCGATTCCCCATCTCAGCCCAGAAAGCAGGTAGAACAAGTTTTGTGGTGCCTTTCAGCTGCCTACCGGGGTAGTGTAAAAACTACCAACAGAACTCGTTTCTGGCACCTTCCCCGGTGGAGTTGTGCATGGGGTGTGTTTGGAACATTTTGTCAGCAGCCGAGTCCAAAATTCAGCGATTCTCCATCTCAGCCCAGAAAGCAGGTAGAACAAGTTTTGTGGTGCCTTTCTCTTGCCTACCAGGGTAGTGTAAAAACTACCAACAGAACTCGTTTCTGGCACCTTCCCCGGTGGAGTTGTGCATGGGGTGTGTTTGGAACATTTTGTCACCAGCCGAGTCCAAAATTCAGCGATTCCCCATCTCAGCCCAGAAAGCAGGTAGAACAAGTTTTGTGGTGCCTTTCAGCTGCCTACCGGGGTAGTGTAAAAACTACCAACAGAACTCGTTTCTGGCACCTTCCCCGGTGGAGTTGTGCATGGGGTGTGTTTGGAACATTTTGTCACCAGCCGAGTCCAAAATTCAGCTGATCCCCATCTCAGCCCAGAAAGCAGGTAGAAAAACTTTTGTGGTGCCTTTCAGCTGCCTACCGGGGTAGTGTAAAAACTACCAACAGAACTCGTTTCTGGCACCTTCCCTGGTGGAGTTGTGCATGGGGTGTGTTTGGAACATTTTGTCACCAGCCGAGTCCAAAATTCAGCGATTCCCCATCTCAGCCCAGAAAGCAGGTAGAACAAGTTTTGTGGTGCCTTTCAGCTGCCTACCGTGGTAGTGTAAAAACTACCAACAGAACTCGTTTCTGGCACCTTCCCCGGTGGAGTTGTGCATGGGGTGTGTTTGGAACATTTTGTCACCAGCCGAGTCCAAAATTCAGCTGATCCCCATCTCAGCCCAGAAAGCAGGTAGAACAACTTTTGTGGTGCCTTTCTCTTGCCTACCGGGGTAGTGTAAAAACTACCAGCAGAACTCGTTTCTGGCACCTTCCCCGGTGGAGTTGTGCATGGGGTGTGTTTGGAACATTTTGTCACCAGCCGAGTCCAAAATTCAGTGATTCCCCATCTCAGCCCAGAAAGCAGGTACAAAAAGTTTTGTGGTGCCTTTCAGCTGCCTACCGGGGTAGTGTAAAAACTACCAACAGAACTCGTTTCTGGCACCTTCCCCGGTGGAGTTGTGCATGGGGTGTGTTTGGAACATTTTGTCACCAGCCGAGTCCAAAATTCAGCGATTCCCCATCTCAGCCCAGAAAGCAGGTAGAACAAGTTTTGTGGTGCCTTTCAGCTGCCTACCGGGGTAGTGTAAAAACTACCAACAGAACTCGTTTCTGGCACCTTCCCCGGTGGAGTTGTGCATGGGGTGTGTTTGGAACATTTTGTCACCAGCCGAGTCCAAAATTCAGCGATTCTCCATCTCAGCCCAGAAAGCAGGTAGAACAACTTTTGTGGTGCCTTTCAGCTGCCTACCGGGGTAGTGTAAAAACTACCAACAGAACTCGTTTCTGGCACCTTCCCCGGTGGAGTTGTGCATGGGGTGTGTTTGGAATATTTTGTCAGCAGCCGAGTCCAAAACTCAGCTGATCCCCATCTCAGCCCAGAAAGCAGGTAGAACAAGTTTTGTGGTGCCTTTCAGCTGCCTACCGGGGTACTGTAAAAACTACCAACAGAACTCGTTTCTGGCACCTTCCCCGGTGGAGCTGTGCATGGGGTGTGTTTGGAACATTTTGTCAGCAGCCGAGTCCAAAACTCAGCTGATCCCCATCTCAGCCCAGAAAGCAGGTAGAACAACTTTTGTGGTGCCTTTCAGCTGCCTACCGGGGTAGTGTAAAAACTACCAACAGAACTCGTTTCTGGCACCTTCCCCGGTGGAGTTGTGCATGGGCTGTGTTTGGAACATTTTGTCACCAGCCGAGTCCAAAATTCAGCCGTTCCCCATCTCAGCCCAGAAAGCAGGTAGAACAAGTTTTGTGGTGCCTTTCAGCTGCCTACCGGGGTAGTGTAAAAACTACCAACAGAACTCGTTTCTGGCACCTTCCCCGGTGGAGTTGTGCATGGGGTGTGTTTGGAACATTTTGTCACCAGCCGAGTCCAAAATTCAGCGATTCCCCATCTCAGCCCAGAAAGCAGGTAGAAAAACTTTTGTGGTGCCTTTCAGCTGCCTACCGGGGTAGTGTAAAAACTACCAACAGAACTCGTTTCTGGCACCTTCCCCGGTGGAGTTGTGCATGGGGTGTGTTTGGAACATTTTGTCACCAGCCGAGTCCAAAATTCAGCGATTCCCCATCTCAGCCCAGAAAGCAGGTAGAACAAGTTTTGTGGTGCCTTTCAGCTGCCTACCGGGGTAGTGTAAAAACTACCAACAGAACTCCTTTCTGGCACCTTCCCCGGTGGAGTTGTGCATGGGGTGTGTTTGGAACATTTTGTCACCAGCCGAGTCCAAAATTCAGCGATTCCCCATCTCAGCCCAGAAAGCAGGTAGAACAAGTTTTGTGGTGCCTTTCAGCTGCCTACCGGGGTAGTGTAAAAACTACCAACAGAACTCGTTTCTGGCACCTTCCCCGGTGGAGTTGTGCATGGGGTGTGTTTGGAACATTTTGTCACCAGCCGAGTCCAAAATTCAGCGATTCCCCATCTCAGCCCAGAAAGCAGGTAGAACAAATTTTGTGGTGCCTTTCAGCTGCCTACCGGGGTAGTGTAAAAACTACCAACAGAACTCGTTTCTGGCACCTTCCCCGGTGGAGTTGTGCATGGGGTGTGTTTGGAACATTTTGTCACCAGCCGAGTCCAAAATTCAGCGATTCCCCATCTCAGCCCAGAAAGCAGGTAGAACAAGTTTTGTGGTGCCTTTCAGCTGCCTACCGGGGTAGTGTAAAAACTACCAACAGAACTCGTTTCTGGCACCTTCCCCGGTGGAGTTGTGCATGGGGTGTGTTTGGAACATTTTGTCACCAGCCGAGTCCAAAATTCAGCGATTCCCCATCTCAGCCCAGAAAGCAGGTAGAACAAGTTTTGTGGTGCCTTTCAGCTGCCTACCGGGGTAGTGTAAAAACTACCAACAGAACTCCTTTCTGGCACCTTCCCCGGTGGAGTTGTGCATGGGGTGTGTTTGGAACATTTTGTCACCAGCCGAGTCCAAAATTCAGCGATTCCCCATCTCAGCCCAGAAAGCAGGTAGAACAAGTTTTGTGGTGCCTTTCAGCTGCCTACCGGGGTAGTGTAAAAACTACCAACAGAACTCGTTTCTGGCACCTTCCCCGGTGGAGTTGTGCATGGGGTGTGTTTGGAACATTTTGTCACCAGCCGAGTCCAAAATTCAGCGATTCCCCATCTCAGCCCAGAAAGCAGGTAGAACAAATTTTGTGGTGCCTTTCAGCTGCCTACCGGGGTAGTGTAAAAACTACCAACAGAACTCGTTTCTGGCACCTTCCCCGGTGGAGTTGTGCATGGGGTGTGTTTGGAACATTTTGTCACCAGCCGAGTCCAAAATTCAGCGATTCCCCATCTCAGCCCAGAAAGCAGGTAGAACAAATTTTGTGGTGCCTTTCAGCTGCCTACCGGGGTAGTGTAAAAACTACCAACAGAACTCGTTTCTGGCACCTTCCCCGGTGGAGTTGTGCATGGGGTGTGTTTGGAACATTTTGTCACCAGCCGAGTCCAAAATTCAGCGATTCTCCATCTCAGCCCAGAAAGCAGGTAGAACAAGTTTTGTGGTGCCTTTCTCTTGCCTACCGGGGTAGTGTAAAAACTACCAACAGAACTCGTTTCTGGCACCTTCCCCGGTGGAGTTGTGCATGGGGTGTGTTTGGAACATTTTGTCACCAGCCGAGTCCAAAATTCAGCTATTCCCCATCTCAGCCCAGAAAGCAGGTAGAAAAACTTTTGTGGTGCCTTTCAGCTGCCTACCGGGGTAGTGTAAAAACTACCAACAGAACTCGTTTCTGGCACCTTCCCCGGTGGAGTTGTGCATGGGGTGTGTTTGGAACATTTTGTCACCAGCCGAGTCCAAAATTCAGCCGTTCCCCATCTCAGCCCAGAAAGCAGGTAGAACAAGTTTTGTGGTGCCTTTCAGCTGCCTACCGGGGTAGTGTAAAAACTACCAACAGAACTCGTTTCTGGCACCTTCCCCGGTGGAGTTGTGCATGGGGTGTGTTTGGAACATTTTGTCACCAGCCGAGTCCAAAATTCAGCGATTCCCCATCTCAGCCCAGAAAGCAGGTAGAACAAGTTTTGTGGTGCCTTTCAGCTGCCTACCGGGGTAGTGTAAAAACTACCAACAGAACTCGTTTCTGGCACCTTCCCCGGTGGAGTTGTGCATGGGGTGTGTTTGGAACATTTTGTCACCAGCCGAGTCCAAAATTCAGCGATTCCCCATCTCAGCCCAGAAAGCAGGTAGAACAAGTTTTGTGGTGCCTTTCAGCTGCCTACCGGGGTAGTGTAAAAACTACCAACAGAACTCGTTTCTGGCACCTTCCCCGGTGGAGTTGTGCATGGGGTGTGTTTGGAACATTTTGTCACCAGCCGAGTCCAAAATTCAGCGATTCCCCATCTCAGCCCAGAAAGCAGGTAGAACAAGTTTTGTGGTGCCTTTCAGCTGCCTACCGGGGTAGTGTAAAAACTACCAACAGAACTCGTTTCTGGCACCTTCCCCGGTGGAGTTGTGCATGGGGTGTGTTTGGAACATTTTGTCACCAGCCGAGTCCAAAATTCAGCGATTCTCCATCTCAGCCCAGAAAGCAGGTAGAACAAGTTTTGTGGTGCCTTTCAGCTGCCTACCGGGGTAGTGTAAAAACTACCAACAGAACTCGTTTCTGGCACCTTCCCCGGTGGAGTTGTGCATGGGGTGTGTTTGGAACATTTTGTCACCAGCCGAGTCCAAAATTCAGCGATTCCCCATCTCAGCCCAGAAAGCAGGTAGAACAAGTTTTGTGGTGCCTTTCAGCTGCCTACCGGGGTAGTGTAAAAACTACCAACAGAACTCGTTTCTGGCACCTTCCCCGGTGGAGTTGTGCATGGGGTGTGTTTGGAACATTTTGTCACCAGCCGAGTCCAAAATTCAGCGATTCTCCATCTCAGCCCAGAAAGCAGGTAGAACAAGTTTTGTGTTGCCTTTCAGCTGCCTACCGGGGTACTGTAAAAACTACCAACAGAACTCGTTTCTGGCACCTTCCCCGGTGGAGTTGTGCATGGGGTGTGTTTGGAACATTTTGTCACCAGCCGAGTCCAAAATTCAGCCGTTCCCCATCTCAGCCCAGAAAGCAGGTAGAACAACTTTTGTGGTGCCTTTCAGCTGCCTACCGGGGTAGTGTAAAAACTACCAACAGAACTCGTTTCTGGCACCTTCCCCGGTGGAGTTGTGCATGGGGTGTGTTTGGAACATTTTGTCACCAGCCGAGTCCAAAATTCAGCGATTCCCCATCTCAGCCCAGAAAGCAGGTAGAACAAGTTTTGTGGTGCCTTTCAGCTGCCTACCGGGGTAGTGTAAAAACTACCAACAGAACTCCTTTCTGGCACCTTCCCCGGTGGAGTTGTGCATGGGGTGTGTTTGGAACATTTTGTCACCAGCCGAGTCCAAAATTCAGCGATTCCCCATCTCAGCCCAGAAAGCAGGTAGAACAAGTTTTGTGGTGCCTTTCAGCTGCCTACCGGGGTAGTGTAAAAACTACCAACAGAACTCGTTTCTGGCACCTTCCCCGGTGGAGTTGTGCATGGGGTGTGTTTGGAACATTTTGTCACCAGCCGAGTCCAAAATTCAGCGATTCCCCATCTCAGCCCAGAAAGCAGGTAGAACAAGTTTTGTGGTGCCTTTCAGCTGCCTACCGGGGTAGTGTAAAAACTACCAACAGAACTCGTTTCTGGCACCTTCCCCGGTGGAGTTGTGCATGGGGTGTGTTTGGAACATTTTGTCACCAGCCGAGTCCAAAATTCAGCTGATCCCCATCTCAGCCCAGAAAGCAGGTAGAAAAACTTTTGTGGTGCCTTTCAGCTGCCTACCGGGGTAGTGTAAAAACTACCAGCAGAACTCGTTTCTGGCACCTTCCCCGGTGGAGTTGTGCATGGGGTGTGTTTGGAACATTTTGTCACCAGCCGAGTCCAAAATTCAGCGATTCCCCATCTCAGCCCAGAAAGCAGGTAGAACAAGTTTTGTGGTGCCTTTCTCTTGCCTACCGGGGTAGTGTAAAAACTACCAACAGAACTCGTTTCTGGCACCTTCCCTGGTGGAGTTGTGCATGGGGTGTGTTTGGAACATTTTGTCACCAGCCGAGTCCAAAATTCAGCTGATCCCCATCTCAGCCCAGAAAGCAGGTAGAAAAACTTTTGTGGTGCCTTTCAGCTGCCTACCGGGGTAGTGTAAAAACTACCAGCAGAACTCGTTTCTGGCACCTTCCCCGGTGGAGTTGTGCATGGGGTGTGTTTGGAACATTTTGTCACCAGCCGAGTCCAAAATTCAGCGATTCCCCATCTCAGCCCAGAAAGCAGGTAGAACAAGTTTTGTGGTGCCTTTCTCTTGCCTACCGGGGTAGTGTAAAAACTACCAACAGAACTCGTTTCTGGCACCTTCCCTGGTGGAGTTGTGCATGGGGTGTGTTTGGAACATTTTGTCACCAGCCGAGTCCAAAATTCAGCAATTCCCCATCTCAGCCCAGAAAGCAGGTAGAACAAGTTTTGTGGTGCCTTTCAGCTGCCTACCGGGGTAGTGTAAAAACTACCAACAGAACTCGTTTCTGGCACCTTCCCCGGTGGAGTTGTGCATGGGGTGTGTTTGGAACATTTTGTCACCAGCCGAGTCCAAAATTCAGCGATTCTCCATCTCAGCCCAGAAAGCAGGTAGAACAAGTTTTGTGGTGCCTTTCTCTTGCCTACCGGGGTAGTGTAAAAACTACCAACAGAACTCGTTTCTGGCACCTTCCCCGGTGGAGTTGTGCATGGGGTGTGTTTGGAACATTTTGTCACCAGCCGAGTCCAAAATTCAGCTATTCCCCATCTCAGCCCAGAAAGCAGGTAGAACAAGTTTTGTGGTGCCTTTCAGCTGCCTACCGGGGTAGTGTAAAAACTACCAACAGAACTCGTTTCTGGCACCTTCCCCGGTGGAGTTGTGCATGGGGTGTGTTTGGAACATTTTGTCACCAGCCGAGTCCAAAATTCAGCGATTCTCCATCTCAGCCCAGAAAGCAGGTAGAACAAGTTTTGTGGTGCCTTTCAGCTGCCTACCGGGGTAGTGTAAAAACTACCAACAGAACTCGTTTCTGGCACCTTCCCCGGTGGAGTTGTGCATGGGGTGTGTTTGGAACATTTTGTCACCAGCCGAGTCCAAAATTCAGCGATTCCCCATCTCAGCCCAGAAAGCAGGTAGAACAAGTTTTGTGGTGCCTTTCAGCTGCCTACCGTGGTAGTGTAAAAACTACCAACAGAACTCGTTTCTGGCACCTTCCCCGGTGGAGTTGTGCATGGGGTGTGTTTGGAACATTTTGTCACCAGCCGAGTCCAAAATTCAGCTGATCCCCATCTCAGCCCAGAAAGCAGGTAGAAAAACTTTTGTGGTGCCTTTCAGCTGCCTACCGGGGTACTGTAAAAACTACCAGCAGAACTCGTTTCTGGCACCTTCCCCGGTGGAGTTGTGCATGGGGTGTGTTTGGAACATTTTGTCACCAGCCGAGTCCAAAATTCAGTGATTCCCCATCTCAGCCCAGAAAGCAGGTACAAAAAGTTTTGTGGTGCCTTTCAGCTGCCTACCGGGGTAGTGTAAAAACTACCAACAGAACTCGTTTCTGGCACCTTCCCCGGTGGAGTTGTGCATGGGGTGTGTTTGGAACATTTTGTCACCAGCCGAGTCCAAAATTCAGCGATTCCCCATCTCAGCCCAGAAAGCAGGTAGAACAAGTTTTGTGGTGCCTTTCAGCTGCCTACCGGGGTAGTGTAAAAACTACCAACAGAACTCGTTTCTGGCACCTTCCCCGGTGGAGTTGTGCATGGGGTGTGTTTGGAACATTTTGTCACCAGCCGAGTCCAAAATTCAGCGATTCTCCATCTCAGCCCAGAAAGCAGGTAGAACAACTTTTGTGGTGCCTTTCAGCTGCCTACCGGGGTAGTGTAAAAACTACCAACAGAACTCGTTTCTGGCACCTTCCCCGGTGGAGTTGTGCATGGGGTGTGTTTGGAATATTTTGTCAGCAGCCGAGTCCAAAACTCAGCTGATCCCCATCTCAGCCCAGAAAGCAGGTAGAACAAGTTTTGTGGTGCCTTTCAGCTGCCTACCGGGGTAGTGTAAAAACTACCAACAGAACTCGTTTCTGGCACCTTCCCCGGTGGAGCTGTGCATGGGGTGTGTTTGGAACATTTTGTCACCAGCCGAGTCCAAAATTCAGCTGTTCCCCATCTCAGCCCAGAAAGCAGGTAGAACAAGTTTTGTGGTGCCTTTCAGCTGCCTACCGGGGTAGTGTAAAAACTACCAACAGAACTCGTTTCTGGCACCTTCCCCGGTGGAGTTGTGCATGGGGTGTGTTTGGAACATTTTGTCACCAGCCGAGTCCAAAATTCAGCGATTCCCCATCTCAGCCCAGAAAGCAGGTAGAACAAGTTTTGTGGTGCCTTTCAGCTGCCTACCGGGTTAGTGTAAAAACTACCAACAGAACTCGTTTCTGGCACCTTCCCCGGTGGAGTTGTGCATGGGGTGTGTTTGGAACATTTTGTCAGCAGCCGAGTCCAAAATTCAGCGATTCCCCATCTCAGCCCAGAAAGCAGGTAGAACAAGTTTTGTGGTGCCTTTCAGCTGCCTACCGGGGTAGTGTAAAAACTACCAACAGAACTCGTTTCTGGCACCTTCCCCGGTGGAGTTGTGCATGGGGTGTGTTTGGAACATTTTGTCAGCAGCCGAGTCCAAAATTCAGCGATTCCCCATCTCAGCCCAGAAAGCAGGTAGAACAAGTTTTGTGGTGCCTTTCAGCTGCCTACCGGGGTAGTGTAAAAACTACCAACAGAACTCGTTTCTGGCACCTTCCCCGGTGGAGTTGTGCATGGGGTGTGTTTGGAACATTTTGTCAGCAGCCGAGTCCAAAATTCAGCGATTCCCCATCTCAGCCCAGAAAGCAGGTAGAACAAGTTTTGTGGTGCCTTTCAGCTGCCTACCGGGGTAGTGTAAAAACTACCAACAGAACTCGTTTCTGGCACCTTCCCCGGTGGAGTTGTGCATGGGGTGTGTTTGGAACATTTTGTCACCAGCCGAGTCCAAAATTCAGCGATTCCCCATCTCAGCCCAGAAAGCAGGTAGAACAAGTTTTGTGGTGCCTTTCAGCTGCCTACCGGGGTAGTGTAAAAACTACCAACAGAACTCGTTTCTGGCACCTTCCCCGGTGGAGTTGTGCATGGGGTGTGTTTGGAACATTTTGTCAGCAGCCGAGTCCAAAATTCAGCGATTCCCCATCTCAGCCCAGAAAGCAGGTAGAACAAGTTTTGTGGTGCCTTTCAGCTGCCTACCGGGGTAGTGTAAAAACTACCAACAGAACTCGTTTCTGGCACCTTCCCCGGTGGAGTTGTGCATGGGGTGTGTTTGGAACATTTTGTCACCAGCCGAGTCCAAAATTCAGCGATTCCCCATCTCAGCCCAGAAAGCAGGTAGAACAAGTTTTGTGGTGCCTTTCAGCTGCCTACCGGGGTAGTGTAAAAACTACCAACAGAACTCGTTTCTGGCACCTTCCCCGGTGGAGGTGTGCATGGGGTGTGTTTGGAACATTTTGTCAGCAGCCGAGTCCAAAATTCAGCGATTCCCCATCTCAGCCCAGAAAGCAGGTAGAACAAGTTTTGTGGTGCCTTTCAGCTGCCTACCGGGGTAGTGTAAAAACTACCAACAGAACTCGTTTCTGGCACCTTCCCCGGTGGAGTTGTGCATGGGGTGTGTTTGGAACATTTTGTCACCAGCCGAGTCCAAAATTCAGCGATTCCCCATCTCAGCCCAGAAAGCAGGTAGAACAAGTTTTGTGGTGCCTTTCAGCTGCCTACCGGGGTAGTGTAAAAACTACCAACAGAACTCGTTTCTGGCACCTTCCCCGGTGGAGTTGTGCATGGGGTGTGTTTGGAACATTTTGTCACCAGCCGAGTCCAAAATTCAGCGATTCCCCATCTCAGCCCAGAAAGCAGGTACAAAAAGTTTTGTGGTGCCTTTCAGCTGCCTACCGGGGTAGTGTAAAAACTACCAACAGAACTCCTTTCTGGCACCTTTGCCGGTGGAGCTGTGCATGGGGTGTGTTTGGAACATTTTGTTACCAGCTGAGTCCAAAATTCAGCCGTTCCCCATCTCAGCCCAGAAAGCAGGTAGAACAAGTTTTGTGGTGCCTTTCAGCTGCCTACCGGGGTAGTGTAAAAACTACCAGCAGAACTCGTTTCTGGCACCTTCCCCGGTGGAGTTGTGCATGGGGTGTGTTTGGAACATTTTGTCACCAGCCGAGTCCAAAATTCAGCGATTCCCCATCTCAGCCCAGAAAGCAGGTAGAAAAACTTTTGTGGTGCCTTTCAGCTGCCTACCGGGGTAGTGTAAAAACTACCAACAGAACTCGTTTCTGGCACCTTCCCCGGAGGAGTTGTGCATGGGGTGTGTTTGGAACATTTTGTCACCAGCCGAGTCCAAAACTCAGCTGTTCACAGACTCTAGCCCAGAAAGCAGGTAGAACAAGTTTTGTGGTGCCTTTCAGCTGCCTACCGGGGGTACTGTAAAAACTACCAACAGAACTCGTTTCTGGCACCTTCCCCGGTGGAGTTGTGCATGGGGTGTGTTTGGAACATTTTGTCAGCAGCCGAGTCCAAAATTCAGCCGTTCCCCATCTCAGCCCAGAAAGCAGGTAGAACAAGTTTTGTGGTGCCTTTCAGCTGCCTACCGGGGTAGTGTAAAAACTACCACAGAACTCGTTTCTGGCACCTTCCCCGGTGGAGTTGTGCATGGGCTGTGTTTGGAACATTTTGTTACCAGCCGAGTCCAAAATTCAGCCGTTCCCCATCTCAGCCCAGAAAGCAGGTAGAACAAGTTTTGTGGTGCCTTTCAGCTGCCTACCGGGGTAGTGTAAAAACTACCAACAGAACTCGTTTCTGGCACCTTCCCCGGTGGAGTTGTGCATGGGGTGTGTTTGGAACATTTTGTCACCAGCCGAGTCCAAAATTCAGCCGTTCCCCATCTCAGCCCAGAAAGCAGGTAGAACAAGTTTTGTGGTGCCTTTCAGCTGCCTACCGGGGTAGTGTAAAAACTACCAACAGAACTCGTTTCTGGCACCTTCCCCGGTGGAGTTGTGCATGGGGTGTGTTTGGAACATTTTGTCAGCAGCCGAGTCCAAAATTCAGCGATTCCCCATCTCAGCCAGAAAGCAGGTAGAACAAGTTTTGTGGTGCCTTTCAGCTGCCTACCGGGGTAGTGTAAAAAACTACCAACAGAACTCGTTTCGGGCACCTTCCCCGGTGGAGTTGTGCATGGGGTGTGTTTGGAACATTTTGTCACCAGCCGAGTCCAAAATTCAGCGATTCCCCATCTCAGCCCAGAAAGCAAGTAGAAAAACTTTTGTGGTGCCTTTCAGGTGCCTACCAGGGTAGTGTAAAAACTACCAACAGAACTCGTTTCTGGCACCTTCCCCGGTGGAGTTGTGCATGGGCTGTGTTTGGAACATTTTGTCACCAGCCGAGTCCAAAATTCAGCCGTTCCCCATCTCAGCCCAGAAAGCAGGTACAACAAGTTTTGTGGTGCCTTTCTCTTGCCTACTGGGGTAGTGTAAAAACTACCAACAGAACTCGTTTCTGGCACCTTCCCCGGTGGAGTTGTGCATGGGTGTGTTTGGAACATTTTGTCACCAGCCGAGTCCAAAATTCAGCGATTCCCCATCTCAGCCCAGAAAGCAGGTAGAAAAACTTTTGTGGTGCCTTTCAGCTGCCTACCGGGGTAGTGTAAAAACTACCAACAGAACTCGTTTCTGGCACCTTCCCCGGTGGAGTTGTGCATGGGGTGTGTTTGGAACATTTTGTCACCAGCCGAGTCCAAAATTCAGCGATTCCCCATCTCAGCCCAGAAAGCAGGTAGAACAAGTTTTGTGGTGCCTTTCAGCTGCCTACCGGGGTAGTGTAAAAACTACCAACAGAACTCGTTTCTGGCACCTTCCCCGGTGGAGTTGTGCATGGGGTGTGTTTGGAACATTTTGTCACCAGCCGAGTCCAAAATTCAGCGATTCCCCATCTCAGCCCAGAAAGCAGGTAGAACAAGTTTTGTGGTGCCTTTCAGCTGCCTACTGGGGTAGTGTAAAAACTACCAACAGAACTCGTTTCTGGCACCTTCCCCGGTGGAGTTGTGCATGGGGTGTGTTTGGAACATTTTGTCAGCAGCCGAGTCCAAAATTCAGCGATTCTCCATCTCAGCCCAGAAAGCAGGTACAAAAAGTTTTGTGGTGCCTTTCAGCTGCCTACCGGGGTAGTGTAAAAACTACCAACAGAACTCCTTTCTGGCACCTTTGCCGGTGGAGGTGTGCATGGGGTGTGTTTGGAACATTTTGTCACCAGCCGAGTCCAAAATTCAGCGATTCCCCATCTCAGCCCAGAAAGCAGGTAGAACAAGTTTTGTGGTGCCTTTCAGCTGCCTACCGGGGTACTGTAAAAACTACCAACAGAACTCGTTTCTGGCACCTTCCCCGGTGGAGTTGTGCATGGGGTGTGTTTGGAACATTTTGTCACCAGCCGAGTCCAAAATTCAGCCGTTCCCCATCTCAGCCCAGAAAGCAGGTAGAACAAGTTTTGTGGTGCCTTTCAGCTGCCTACCGGGGTACTGTAAAAACTACCACAGAACTCGTTTCTGGCACCTTCCCCGGTGGAGTTGTGCATGGGCTGTGTTTGGAACATTTTGTTACCAGCCGAGTCCAAAATTCAGCCGTTCCCCATCTCAGCCCAGAAAGCAGGTAGAACAAGTTTTGTGGTGCCTTTCAGCTGCCTACCGGGGGTAGTGTAAAAACTACCACAGAACTCGTTTCTGGCACCTTCCCCGGTGGAGTTGTGCATGGGCTGTGTTTGGAACATTTTGTTACCAGCCGAGTCCAAAATTCAGCCGTTCCCCATCTCAGCCCAGAAAGCAGGTAGAACAAGTTTTGTGGTGCCTTTCAGCTGCCTACCGGGGGTAGTGTAAAAACTACCAACAGAACTCGTTTCTGGCACCTTCCCCGGTGGAGTTGTGCATGGGGTGTGTTTGGAACATTTTGTCACCAGCCGAGTCCAAAATTCAGCCGTTCCCCATCTCAGCCCAGAAAGCAGGTAGAACAAGTTTTGTGGTGCCTTTCAGCTGCCTACCGGGGTAGTGTAAAAACTACCAACAGAACTCGTTTCTGGCACCTTCCCCGGTGGAGTTGTGCATGGGGTGTGTTTGGAACATTTTGTCACCAGCCGAGTCCAAATTCAGCGATTCCCCATCTCAGCCCAGAAAGCAGGTAGAACAAGTTTTGTGGTGCCTTTCAGCTGCCTACCGGGGTACTGTAAAAACTACCAACAGAACTCGTTTCGGGCACCTTCCCCGGTGGAGTTGTGCATGGGGTGTGTTTGGAACATTTTGTCACCAGCCGAGTCCAAAATTCAGCGATTCCCCATCTCAGCCCAGAAAGCAGGTAGAACAAGTTTTGTGGTGCCTTTCAGCTGCCTACCGGGGTAGTGTAAAAACTACCAACAGAACTCGTTTCTGGCACCTTCCCCGGTGGAGTTGTGCATGGGGTGTGTTTGGAACATTTTGTCACCAGCCGAGTCCAAAATTCAGCGATTCCCCATCTCAGCCCAGAAAGCAGGTAGAACAAGTTTTGTGGTGCCTTTCAGCTGCCTACCGGGGTAGTGTAAAAACTACCAACAGAACTCGTTTCTGGCACCTTCCCCGGTGGAGTTGTGCATGGGGTGTGTTTGGAACATTTTGTCACCAGCCGAGTCCAAAATTCAGCGATTCCCCATCTCAGCCCAGAAAGCAGGTAGAACAAGTTTTGTGGTGCCTTTCAGCTGCCTACCGGGGTACTGTAAAAACTACCAACAGAACTCGTTTCTGGCACCTTCCCCGGTGGAGTTGTGCATGGGGTGTGTTTGGAACATTTTGTCACCAGCCGAGTCCAAAATTCAGCCGTTCCCCATCTCAGCCCAGAAAGCAGGTAGAACAAGTTTTGTGGTGCCTTTCAGCTGCCTACCGGGGTAGTGTAAAAACTACCAACAGAACTCGTTTCTGGCACCTTCCCCGGTGGAGTTGTGCATGGGGTGTGTTTGGAACATTTTGTCACCAGCCGAGTCCAAAATTCAGCCGTTCCCCATCTCAGCCCAGAAAGCAGGTAGAACAAGTTTTGTGGTGCCTTTCAGCTGCCTACCGGGGTAGTGTAAAAACTACCAACAGAACTCGTTTCTGGCACCTTCCCCGGTGGAGTTGTGCATGGGGTGTGTTTGGAACATTTTGTCACCAGCCGAGTCCAAAATTCAGCGATTCCCCATCTCAGCCCAGAAAGCAGGTAGAACAAGTTTTGTGGTGCCTTTCAGCTGCCTACTGGGGTAGTGCAAAAACTACCAACAGAACTCGTTTCTGGCACCTTCCCCGGTGGAGTTGTGCATGGGGTGTGTTTGGAACATTTTGTCAGCAGCCGAGTCCAAAATTCAGCGATTCTCCATCTCAGCCCAGAAAGCAGGTACAAAAAGTTTTGTGGTGCCTTTCAGCTGCCTACCGGGGTAGTGTAAAAACTACCAACAGAACTCCTTTCTGGCACCTTTGCCGGTGGAGGTGTGCATGGGGTGTGTTTGGAACATTTTGTCACCAGCCGAGTCCAAAATTCAGCGATTCCCCATCTCAGCCCAGAAAGCAGGTACAACAACTTTTGTGGTGCCTTTCAGCTGCCTACCGGGGTAGTGTAAAAACTACCAACAGAACTCGTTTCTGGCACCTTCCCCGGTGGAGTTGTGCATGGGGTGTGTTTGGAACATTTTGTCACCAGCCGAGTCCAAAATTCAGCCGTTCCCCATCTCAGCCCAGAAAGCAGGTAGAACAAGTTTTGTGGTGCCTTTCAGCTGCCTACCGGGGTAGTGTAAAAACTACCACAGAACTCGTTTCTGGCACCTTCCCCGGTGGAGTTGTGCATGGGCTGTGTTTGGAACATTTTGTTACCAGCCGAGTCCAAAATTCAGCCGTTCCCCATCTCAGCCCAGAAAGCAGGTAGAACAAGTTTTGTGGTGCCTTTCAGCTGCCTACCGGGGTAGTGTAAAAACTACCAACAGAACTCGTTTCTGGCACCTTCCCCGGTGGAGTTGTGCATGGGGTGTGTTTGGAACATTTTGTCACCAGCCGAGTCCAAAATTCAGCGATTCCCCATCTCAGCCCAGAAAGCAGGTAGAACAAGTTTTGTGGTGCCTTTCAGCTGCCTACCGGGGTAGTGTAAAAACTACCAACAGAACTCGTTTCTGGCACCTTCCCCGGTGGAGTTGTGCATGGGGTGTGTTTGGAACATTTTGTCAGCAGCCGAGTCCAAAATTCAGCGATTCCCCATCTCAGCCCAGAAAGCAGGTAGAACAAGTTTTGTGGTGCCTTTCAGCTGCCTACCGGGGTAGTGTAAAAACTACCAACAGAACTCGTTTCTGGCACCTTCCCCGGTGGAGTTGTGCATGGGGTGTGTTTGGAACATTTTGTCACCAGCCGAGTCCAAAATTCAGCGATTCCCCATCTCAGCCCAGAAAGCAGGTAGAACAAGTTTTGTGGTGCCTTTCAGCTGCCTACCGGGGTAGTGTAAAAACTACCAACAGAACTCGTTTCTGGCACCTTCCCCGGTGGAGTTGTGCATGGGGTGTGTTTGGAACATTTTGTCACCAGCCGAGTCCAAAATTCAGCGATTCCCCATCTCAGCCCAGAAAGCAGGTAGAACAAGTTTTGTGGTGCCTTTCAGCTGCCTACCGGGGTAGTGTAAAAACTACCAACAGAACTCGTTTCTGGCACCTTCCCCGGTGGAGTTGTGCATGGGGTGTGTTTGGAACATTTTGTCACCAGCCGAGTCCAAAATTCAGCGATTCCCCATCTCAGCCCAGAAAGCAGGTAGAACAAGTTTTGTGGTGCCTTTCAGCTGCCTACTGGGGTAGTGCAAAAACTACCAACAGAACTCGTTTCTGGCACCTTCCCCGGTGGAGTTGTGCATGGGGTGTGTTTGGAACATTTTGTCAGCAGCCGAGTCCAAAATTCAGCGATTCTCCATCTCAGCCCAGAAAGCAGGTACAAAAAGTTTTGTGGTGCCTTTCAGCTGCCTACCGGGGTAGTGTAAAAACTACCAACAGAACTCCTTTCTGGCACCTTTGCCGGTGGAGGTGTGCATGGGGTGTGTTTGGAACATTTTGTCACCAGCCGAGTCCAAAATTCAGCGATTCCCCATCTCAGCCCAGAAAGCAGGTACAACAACTTTTGTGGTGCCTTTCAGCTGCCTACCGGGGTAGTGTAAAAACTACCAACAGAACTCGTTTCTGGCACCTTCCCCGGTGGAATTGTGCATGGGGTGTGTTTGGAACATTTTGTCACCAGCCGAGTCCAAAATTCAGCCGTTCCCCATCTCAGCCCAGAAAGCAGGTACAACAAGTTTTGTGGTGCCTTTCTCTTGCCTACCGGGGTAGTGTAAAAACTACCAACAGAACTCGTTTCTGGCACCTTCCCCGGTGGAGTTGTGCATGGGGTGTGTTTGGAACATTTTGTCACCAGCCGAGTCCAAAATTCAGCGATTCCCCATCTCAGCCCAGAAAGCAGGTAGAACAAGTTTTGTGGTGCCTTTCAGCTGCCTACCGGGGTAGTGTAAAAACTACCAACAGAACTCGTTTCTGGCACCTTCCCCGGTGGAGTTGTGCATGGGGTGTGTTTGGAACATTTTGTCACCAGCCGAGTCCAAAATTCAGCGATTCCCCATCTCAGCCCAGAAAGCAGGTAGAAAAACTTTTGTGGTGCCTTTCAGCTGCCTACCGGGGTAGTGTAAAAACTACCAACAGAACTCGTTTCTGGCACCTTCCCCGGTGGAGTTGTGCATGGGGTGTGTTTGGAACATTTTGTCACCAGCCGAGTCCAAAATTCAGCGATTCCCCATCTCAGCCCAGAAAGCAGGTAGAAAAACTTTTGTGGTGCCTTTCAGCTGCCTACCGGGGGTAGTGTAAAAACTACCAACAGAACTCGTTTCTGGCACCTTCCCCGGTGGAGTTGTGCATGGGGTGTGTTTGGAACATTTTGTCACCAGCCGAGTCCAAAATTCAGCGATTCCCCATCTCAGCCCAGAAAGCAGGTAGAACAAGTTTTGTGGTGCCTTTCAGCTGCCTACTGGGGTAGTGCAAAAACTACCAACAGAACTCGTTTCTGGCACCTTCCCCGGTGGAGTTGTGCATGGGGTGTGTTTGGAACATTTTGTCAGCAGCCGAGTCCAAAATTCAGCGATTCTCCATCTCAGCCCAGAAAGCAGGTACAAAAAGTTTTGTGGTGCCTTTCAGCTGCCTACCGGGGTAGTGTAAAAACTACCAACAGAACTCCTTTCTGGCACCTTTGCCGGTGGAGGTGTGCATGGGGTGTGTTTGGAACATTTTGTCACCAGCCGAGTCCAAAATTCAGCGATTCCCCATCTCAGCCCAGAAAGCAGGTACAACAACTTTTGTGGTGCCTTTCAGCTGCCTACCGGGGTAGTGTAAAAACTACCACAGAACTCGTTTCTGGCACCTTCCCCGGTGGAGTTGTGCATGGGCTGTGTTTGGAACATTTTGTTACCAGCCGAGTCCAAAATTCAGCCGTTCCCCATCTCAGCCCAGAAAGCAGGTAGAACAAGTTTTGTGGTGCCTTTCAGCTGCCTACCGGGGTAGTGTAAAAACTACCAACAGAACTCGTTTCTGGCACCTTCCCCGGTGGAGTTGTGCATGGGGTGTGTTTGGAACATTTTGTCACCAGCCGAGTCCAAAATTCAGCCGTTCCCCATCTCAGCCCAGAAAGCAGGTAGAACAAGTTTTGTGGTGCCTTTCAGCTGCCTACCGGGGTAGTGTAAAAACTACCAACAGAACTCGTTTCTGGCACCTTCCCCGGTGGAGTTGTGCATGGGGTGTGTTTGGAACATTTTGTCACCAGCCGAGTCCAAAATTCAGCGATTCCCCATCTCAGCCCAGAAAGCAGGTAGAACAAGTTTTGTGGTGCCTTTCAGCTGCCTACCGGGGTACTGTAAAAACTACCAACAGAACTCGTTTCGGGCACCTTCCCCGGTGGAGTTGTGCATGGGGTGTGTTTGGAACATTTTGTCACCAGCCGAGTCCAAAATTCAGCGATTCCCCATCTCAGCCCAGAAAGCAAGTAGAAAAACTTTTGTGGTGCCTTTCAGCTGCCTACCGGGGTAGTGTAAAAACTACCAACAGAACTCGTTTCTGGCACCTTCCCCGGTGGAGTTGTGCATGGGGTGTGTTTGGAACATTTTGTCACCAGCCGAGTCCAAAATTCAGCGATTCCCCATCTCAAGCCCAGAAAGCAGGTAGAAAAACTTTTGTGGTGCCTTTCAGCTGCCTACCGGGGTAGTGTAAAAACTACCAACAGAACTCGTTTCTGGCACCTTCCCCGGTGGAGTTGTGCATGGGGTGTGTTTGGAACATTTTGTCAGCAGCCGAGTCCAAAATTCAGCGATTCCCCATCTCAGCCCAGAAAGCAGGTAGAACAAGTTTTGTGGTGCCTTTCAGCTGCCTACCGGGGTAGTGTAAAAACTACCAACAGAACTCGTTTCTGGCACCTTCCCCGGTGGAGTTGTGCATGGGGTGTGTTTGGAACATTTTGTCACCAGCCGAGTCCAAAATTCAGCGATTCCCCATCTCAGCCCAGAAAGCAGGTAGAACAAGTTTTGTGGTGCCTTTCAGCTGCCTACTGGGGTAGTGTAAAAACTACCAACAGAACTCGTTTCTGGCACCTTCCCCGGTGGAGTTGTGCATGGGGTGTGTTTGGAACATTTTGTCAGCAGCCGAGTCCAAAATTCAGCGATTCTCCATCTCAGCCCAGAAAGCAGGTACAAAAAGTTTTGTGGTGCCTTTCAGCTGCCTACCGGGGTAGTGTAAAAACTACCAACAGAACTCCTTTCTGGCACCTTTGCCGGTGGAGGTGTGCATGGGGTGTGTTTGGAACATTTTGTCACCAGCCGAGTCCAAAATTCAGCGATTCCCCATCTCAGCCCAGAAAGCAGGTACAACAACTTTTGTGGTGCCTTTCAGCTGCCTACCGGGGTAGTGTAAAAACTACCAACAGAACTCGTTTCTGGCACCTTCCCCGGTGGAGGTGTGCATGGGGTGTGTTTGGAACATTTTGTCACCAGCCGAGTCCAAAATTCAGCGATTCCCCATCTCAGCCCAGAAAGCAGGTAGAACAAGTTTTGTGGTGCCTTTCAGCTGCCTACCGGGGTACTGTAAAAACTACCAACAGAACTCGTTTCTGGCACCTTCCCCGGAGGAGTTGTGCAAGGGGTGTGTTTGGAACATTTTGTCACCAGCCGAGTCCAAAATTCAGCCGTTCCCCATCTCAGCCCAGAAAGCAGGTAGAACAAGTTTTGTGGTGCCTTTCAGCTGCCTACCGGGGTAGTGTAAAAACTACCAACAGAACTCGTTTCTGGCACCTTCCCCGGTGGAGTTGTGCATGGGGTGTGTTTGGAACATTTTGTCACCAGCCGAGTCCAAAACTCAGCTGTTCACAGACTCTAGCCCAGAAAGCAGGTAGAACAAGTTTTGTGGTGCCTTTCAGCTGCCTACCGGGTTAGTGTAAAAACTACCAACAGAACTCGTTTCTGGCACCTTCCCCGGTGGAGTTGTGCATGGGGTGTGTTTGGAACATTTTGTCACCAGCCGAGTCCAAAATTCAGCGATTCCCCATCTCAGCCCAGAAAGCAGGTAGAACAAGTTTTGTGGTGCCTTTCAGCTGCCTACTGGGGTAGTGTAAAAACTACCAACAGAACTCGTTTCTGGCACCTTCCCCGGTGGAGTTGTGCATGGGGTGTGTTTGGAACATTTTGTCAGCAGCCGAGTCCAAAATTCAGCGATTCTCCATCTCAGCCCAGAAAGCAGGTACAAAAAGTTTTGTGGTGCCTTTCAGCTGCCTACTGGGGTAGTGTAAAAACTACCAACAGAACTCCTTTCTGGCACCTTTGCCGGTGGAGGTGTGCATGGGGTGTGTTTGGAACATTTTGTCACCAGCCGAGTCCAAAATTCAGCGATTCCCCATCTCAGCCCAGAAAGCAGGTACAACAACTTTTGTGGTGCCTTTCAGCTGCCTACCGGGGTAGTGTAAAAACTACCAACAGAACTCGTTTCTGGCACCTTCCCCGGTGGAGTTGTGCATGGGGTGTGTTTGGAACATTTTGTCACCAGCCGAGTCCAAAATTCAGCGATTCCCCATCTCAGCCCAGAAAGCAGGTAGAACAAGTTTTGTGGTGCCTTTCAGCTGCCTACCGGGGTACTGTAAAAACTACCAACAGAACTCGTTTCTGGCACCTTCCCCGGAGGAGTTGTGCAAGGGGTGTGTTTGGAACATTTTGTCACCAGCCGAGTCCAAAATTCAGCGATTCCCCATCTCAGCCCAGAAAGCAGGTAGAACAAGTTTTGTGGTGCCTTTCAGCTGCCTACCGGGGTAGTGTAAAAACTACCAACAGAACTCGTTTCTGGCACCTTCCCCGGTGGAGTTGTGCATGGGGTGTGTTTGGAACATTTTGTCACCAGCCGAGTCCAAAACTCAGCTGTTCACAGACTCTAGCCCAGAAAGCAGGTAGAACAAGTTTTGTGGTGCCTTTCAGCTGCCTACCGGGTTAGTGTAAAAACTACCAACAGAACTCGTTTCTGGCACCTTCCCCGGTGGAGTTGTGCATGGGGTGTGTTTGGAACATTTTGTTACCAGCCGAGTCCAAAATTCAGCCGTTCCCCATCTCAGCCCAGAAAGCAGGTAGAACAAGTTTTGTGGTGCCTTTCAGCTGCCTACCGGGGTAGTGTAAAAACTACCAACAGAACTCGTTTCTGGCACCTTCCCCGGTGGAGTTGTGCATGGGGTGTGTTTGGAACATTTTTTCACCAGCCGAGTCCAAAACTCAGCTGTTCACAGACTCTAGCCCAGAAAGCAGGTAGAACAAGTTTTGTGGTGCCTTTCAGGTGCCTACCGGGGTAGTGTAAAAACTACCAACAGAACTCGTTTCTGGCGCCTTCCCCGGTGGAGTTGTGCATGGGGTGTGTTTGGAACATTTTGTCACCAGCCGAGTCCAAAATTCAGCCGTTCCCCATCTCAGCCCAGAAAGCAGGTAGAACAAGTTTTGTGGTGCCTTTCAGCTGCCTACCGGGGTAGTGTAAAAACTACCAACAGAACTCGTTTCTGGCACCTTCCCCGGTGGAGTTGTGCATGGGGTGTGTTTGGAACATTTTGTCACCAGCCGAGTCCAAAATTCAGCCGTTCCCCATCTCAGCCCAGAAAGCAGGTAGAACAAGTTTTGTGGTGCCTTTCAGCTGCCTACCGGGGTAGTGTAAAAACTACCAACAGAACTCGTTTCTGGCACCTTCCCCGGTGGAGTTGTGCATGGGGTGTGTTTGGAACATTTTGTCACCAGCCGTGTCCAAAATTCAGCGATTCCCCATCTCAGCCCAGAAAGCAGGTAGAAAAACTTTTGTGGTGCCTTTCAGGTGCCTACCGGGGTAGTGTAAAAACTACCAACAGAACTCGTTTCTGGCACCTTCCCCGGTGGAGTTGTGCATGGGGTGTGTTTGGAACATTTTGTCACCAGCCGAGTCCAAAATTCAGCGATTCCCCATCTCAGCCCAGAAAGCAGGTAGAACAAGTTTTGTGGTGCCTTTCAGCTGCCTACCGGGGTACTGTAAAAACTACCAACAGAACTCGTTTCTGGCACCTTTCCCGGTGGAGTTGTGCATGGGGTGTGTTTGGAACATTTTGTTACCAGCCGAGTCCAAAATTCAGCCATTCCCCATCTCAGCCCAGAAAGCATGTAGAACAAGTTTTGTGGTGCCTTTCTCTTGCCTACCGGGGTAGTGTAAAAACTACCAACAGAACTCGTTTCTGGCACCTTCCCCGGTGGAGTTGTGCATGGGGTGTGTTTGGAAGATTTTGTCACCAGCCGAGTCCAAAATTCAGCGATTCCCCATCTCAGCCCAGAAAGCAGGTACAACAAGTTTTGTGGTGCCTTTCAGCTGCCTACCGGGGTAGTGTAAAAACTACCAACAGAACTCGTTTCTGGCACCTTCCCCGGTGGAGTTGTGCATGGGGTGTGTTTGGAACATTCTGTCACCAGCCGAGTCCAAAATTCAGCGATTCTCCATCTCAGCCCAGAAAGCATGTAGAACAAGTTTTGTGGTGCCTTTCAGCTGCCTACCAGGGTAGTGTAAAAACTACCAACAGAACTCGTTTCTGGCACCTTCCCCGGTGGAGTTGTGCATGGGGTGTGTTTGGAAGATTTTGTCACCAGCCGAGTCCAAAATTCAGCGATTCCCCATCTCAGCCCAGAAAGCAGGTAGAACAAGTTTTGTGGTGCCTTTCAGCTGCCTACCGGGGTAGTGTAAAAACTACCAACAGAACTCGTTTCTGGCGCCTTCCCCGGTGGAGTTGTGCATGGGGTGTGTTTGGAACATTTTGTCACCAGCCGAGTCCAAAATTCAGCCGTTCCCCATCTCAGCCCAGAAAGCAGGTAGAACAAGTTTTGTGGTGCCTTTCAGCTGCCTACCGGGGTAGTGTAAAAACTACCAACAGAACTCGTTTCTGGCACCTTCCCCGGTGGAGTTGTGCATGGGGTGTGTTTGGAACATTTTGTCACCAGCCGAGTCCAAAATTCAGCCGTTCCCCATCTCAGCCCAGAAAGCAGGTAGAACAAGTTTTGTGGTGCCTTTCAGCTGCCTACCGGGGTAGTGTAAAAACTACCAACAGAACTCGTTTCTGGCACCTTCCCCGGTGGAGTTGTGCATGGGGTGTGTTTGGAACATTTTGTCACCAGCCGTGTCCAAAATTCAGCGATTCCCCATCTCAGCCCAGAAAGCAGGTAGAAAAACTTTTGTGGTGCCTTTCAGGTGCCTACCGGGGTAGTGTAAAAACTACCAACAGAACTCGTTTCTGGCACCTTCCCCGGTGGAGTTGTGCATGGGGTGTGTTTGGAACATTTTGTCACCAGCCGAGTCCAAAATTCAGCGATTCCCCATCTCAGCCCAGAAAGCAGGTAGAACAAGTTTTGTGGTGCCTTTCAGCTGCCTACCGGGGTACTGTAAAAACTACCAACAGAACTCGTTTCTGGCACCTTTCCCGGTGGAGTTGTGCATGGGGTGTGTTTGGAACATTTTGTTACCAGCCGAGTCCAAAATTCAGCCATTCCCCATCTCAGCCCAGAAAGCATGTAGAACAAGTTTTGTGGTGCCTTTCTCTTGCCTACCGGGGTAGTGTAAAAACTACCAACAGAACTCGTTTCTGGCACCTTCCCCGGTGGAGTTGTGCATGGGGTGTGTTTGGAAGATTTTGTCACCAGCCGAGTCCAAAATTCAGCGATTCCCCATCTCAGCCCAGAAAGCAGGTACAACAAGTTTTGTGGTGCCTTTCAGCTGCCTACCGGGGTAGTGTAAAAACTACCAACAGAACTCGTTTCTGGCACCTTCCCCGGTGGAGTTGTGCATGGGGTGTGTTTGGAACATTCTGTCACCAGCCGAGTCCAAAATTCAGCGATTCTCCATCTCAGCCCAGAAAGCATGTAGAACAAGTTTTGTGGTGCCTTTCAGCTGCCTACCAGGGTAGTGTAAAAACTACCAACAGAACTCGTTTCTGGCACCTTCCCCGGTGGAGTTGTGCATGGGGTGTGTTTGGAAGATTTTGTCACCAGCCGAGTCCAAAATTCAGCGATTCCCCATCTCAGCCCAGAAAGCAGGTAGAACAAGTTTTGTGGTGCCTTTCAGCTGCCTACCGGGGTAGTGTAAAAACTACCAACAGAACTCGTTTCTGGCACCTTCCCCGGTGGAGTTGTGCATGGGGTGTGTTTGGAACATTTTGTCACCAGCCGAGTCCAAAATTCAGCGATTCCCCATCTCAAGCCCAGAAAGCAGGTAGAACAAGTTTTGTGGTGCCTTTCAGCTGCCTACCGGGGTAGTGTAAAAACTACCAACAGAACTCGTTTCTGGCACCTTCCCCGGTGGAGTTGTGCATGGGGTGTGTTTGGAACATTTTGTTACCAGCCGAGTCCAAAATTCAGCCGTTCCCCATCTCAGCCCAGAAAGCAGGTAGAACAAGTTTTGTGGTGCCTTTCAGCTGCCTACCGGGGTAGTGTAAAAACTACCAACAGAACTCGTTTCTGGCACCTTCCCCGGTGGAGTTGTGCATGGGGTGTGTTTGGAACATTTTGTCACCAGCCGAGTCCAAAATTCAGCGATTCCCCATCTCAGCCCAGAAAGCAGGTAGAAAAACTTTTGTGGTGCCTTTCAGCTGCCTACCGGGGTAGTGTAAAAACTACCAACAGAACTCGTTTCTGGCACCTTCCCCGGTGGAGTTGTGCATGGGGTGTGTTTGGAACATTTTGTTACCAGCCGAGTCCAAAATTCAGCCATTCCCCATCTCAGCCCAGAAAGCATGTAGAACAAGTTTTGTGGTGCCTTTCTCTTGCCTACCGGGGTAGTGTAAAAACTACCAACAGAACTCGTTTCTGGCACCTTCCCCGGTGGAGTTGTGCATGGGGTGTGTTTGGAAGATTTTGTCACCAGCCGAGTCCAAAATTCAGCGATTCCCCATCTCAGCCCAGAAAGCAGGTACAACAAGTTTTGTGGTGCCTTTCAGCTGCCTACCGGGGTAGTGTAAAAACTACCAACAGAACTCGTTTCTGGCACCTTCCCCGGTGGAGTTGTGCATGGGGTGTGTTTGGAACATTCTGTCACCAGCCGAGTCCAAAATTCAGCGATTCTCCATCTCAGCCCAGAAAGCATGTAGAACAAGTTTTGTGGTGCCTTTCAGCTGCCTACCAGGGTAGTGTAAAAACTACCAACAGAACTCGTTTCTGGCACCTTCCCCGGTGGAGTTGTGCATGGGGTGTGTTTGGAAGATTTTGTCACCAGCCGAGTCCAAAATTCAGCGATTCCCCATCTCAGCCCAGAAAGCAGGTAGAACAAGTTTTGTGGTGCCTTTCAGCTGCCTACCGGGGTAGTGTAAAAACTACCAACAGAACTCGTTTCTGGCACCTTCCCCGGTGGAGTTGTGCATGGGGTGTGTTTGGAACATTTTGTCACCAGCCGAGTCCAAAATTCAGCGATTCCCCATCTCAAGCCCAGAAAGCAGGTAGAACAAGTTTTGTGGTGCCTTTCAGCTGCCTACCGGGGTAGTGTAAAAACTACCAACAGAACTCGTTTCTGGCACCTTCCCCGGTGGAGTTGTGCATGGGGTGTGTTTGGAACATTTTGTTACCAGCCGAGTCCAAAATTCAGCCGTTCCCCATCTCAGCCCAGAAAGCAGGTAGAACAAGTTTTGTGGTGCCTTTCAGCTGCCTACCGGGGTAGTGTAAAAACTACCAACAGAACTCGTTTCTGGCACCTTCCCCGGTGGAGTTGTGCATGGGGTGTGTTTGGAACATTTTGTCACCAGCCGAGTCCAAAATTCAGCGATTCCCCATCTCAGCCCAGAAAGCAGGTAGAAAAACTTTTGTGGTGCCTTTCAGCTGCCTACCGGGGTAGTGTAAAAACTACCAACAGAACTCGTTTCTGGCACCTTCCCCGGTGGAGTTGTGCATGGGGTGTGTTTGGAACATTTTGTCACCAGCTGAGTCCAAAATTCAGCGATTCCCCATCTCAGCCCAGAAAGCAGGTAGAACAAGTTTTGTGGTGCCTTTCAGGTGCCTACCGGGGTAGTGTAAAAACTACCAACAGAACTCGTTTCTGGCACCTTCCCCGGTGGAGTTGTGCATGGGGTGTGTTTGGAACATTTTGTCACCAGCCGAGTCCAAAATTCAGCGATTCCCCATCTCAGCCCAGAAAGCAGGTAGAACAAGTTTTGTGGTGCCTTTCAGCTGCCTACCGGGGTAGTGTAAAAACTACCAACAGAACTCGTTTCTGGCACCTTCCCCGGTGGAGTTGTGCATGGGGTGTGTTTGGAACATTTTGTCACCAGCCGAGTCCAAAATTCAGCGATTCCCCATCTCAGCCCAGAAAGCAGGTAGAACAAGTTTTGTGGTGCCTTTCAGCTGCCTACCGGGGTAGTGTAAAAACTACCAACAGAACTCGTTTCTGGCACCTTCCCCGGTGGAGTTGTGCATGGGGTGTGTTTGGAACATTTTGTCACCAGCCGAGTCCAAAATTCAGCGATTCCCCATCTCAGCTCAGAAAGGAGGTAGAACAAGTTTTGTGGTGCCTTTCAGCTGCCTACCGGGGTAGTGTAAAAACTACCAACAGAACTCGTTTCTGGCACCTTCCCCGGTGGAGTTGTGCATGGGGTGTGTTTGGAACATTTTGTCACCAGCCGAGTCCAAAATTCAGCGATTCCCCATCTCAGCCCAGAAAGCAGGTAGAACAAGTTTTGTGGTGCCTTTCAGCTGCCTACCGGGGTAGTGTAAAAACTACCAACAGAACTCGTTTCTGGCACCTTCCCCGGTGGAGTTGTGCATGGGGTGTGTTTGGAACATTTTGTCACCAGCCGAGTCCAAAATTCAGCGATTCTCCATCTCAGCCCAGAAAGCATGTAGAACAAGTTTTGTAGTGCCTTTCTCTTGCCTACCGGGGTAGTGTAAAAACTACCAACAGAACTCGTTTCTGGCACCTTCCCCGGTGGAGTTGTGCATGGGGTGTGTTTGGAACATTCTGTCACCAGCCGAGTCCAAAATTCAGCTGTTCCCCATCTCAGCCCAGAAAGCAGGTAGAACAAGTTTTGTGGTGCCTTTCAGCTGCCTACCGGGGTAGTGTAAAAACTACCAACAGAACTCGTTTCTGGCACCTTCCCCGGTGGAGTTGTGCATGGGGTGTGTTTGGAACATTTTGTCACCAGCCGAGTCCAAAATTCAGCGATTCCCCATCTCAGCCCAGAAAGCAGGTAGAACAAGTTTTGTGGTGCCTTTCAGCTGCCTACCGGGGTAGTGTAAAAACTACCAACAGAACTCGTTTCTGGCACCTTCCCCGGTGGAGTTGTGCATGGGGTGTGTTTGGAACATTTTGTCACCAGCCGAGTCCAAAATTCAGCGATTCCCCATCTCAGCCCAGAAAGCAGGTAGAACAAGTTTTGTGGTGCCTTTCTCTTGCCTACCGGGGTAGTGTAAAAACTACCAACAGAACTCGTTTCTGGCACCTTCCCCGGTGGAGTTGTGCATGGGGTGTGTTTGGAACATTTTGTCACCAGCCGAGTCCAAAATTCAGCGATTCCCCATCTCAGCCCAGAAAGCAGGTAGAACAAGTTTTGTGGTGCCTTTCAGCTGCCTACCGGGGTAGTGTAAAAACTACCAACAGAACTCGTTTCTGGCACCTTCCCCGGTGGAGTTGTGCATGGGGTGTGTTTGGAACATTTTGTCACCAGCCGAGTCCAAAATTCAGCGATTCCCCATCTCAGCCCAGAAAGCAGGTAGAACAAGTTTTGTGGTGCCTTTCAGCTGCCTACCGGGGTAGTGTAAAAACTACCAACAGAACTCGTTTCTGGCACCTTCCCCGGTGGAGTTGTGCATGGGGTGTGTTTGGAACATTTTGTCACCAGCCGAGTCCAAAATTCAGCGATTCCCCATCTCAGCCCAGAAAGCAGGTAGAACAAGTTTTGTGGTGCCTTTCAGCTGCCTACCGGGGTAGTGTAAAAACTACCAACAGAACTCGTTTCTGGCACCTTCCCCGGTGGAGTTGTGCATGGGGTGTGTTTGGAACATTTTGTCACCAGCCGAGTCCAAAATTCAGCGATTCCCCATCTCAGCCCAGAAAGCAGGTAGAACAAGTTTTGTGGTGCCTTTCAGCTGCCTACCGGGGTAGTGTAAAAACTACCAACAGAACTCGTTTCTGGCACCTTCCCCGGTGGAGTTGTGCATGGGGTGTGTTTGGAACATTTTGTCACCAGCCGAGTCCAAAATTCAGCGATTCTCCATCTCAGCCCAGAAAGCATGTAGAACAAGTTTTGTAGTGCCTTTCTCTTGCCTACCGGGGTAGTGTAAAAACTACCAACAGAACTCGTTTCTGGCACCTTCCCCGGTGGAGGTGTGCATGGGGTGTGTTTGGAACATTTTGTCACCAGCCGAGTCCAAAATTCAGCGATTCCCCATCTCAGCCCAGAAAGCAGGTAGAACAAGTTTTGTGGTGCCTTTCAGGTGCCTACCGGGGTACTGTAAAAACTACCAACAGAACTCGTTTCTGGCACCTTCCCCGGTGGAGTTGTGCATGGGGTGTGTTTGGAACATTTTGTCACCAGCCGAGTCCAAAATTCAGCCGTTCCCCATCTCAGCCCAGAAAGCAGGTAGAACAAGTTTTGTGGTGCCTTTCAGCTGCCTACCGGGGTACTGTAAAAACTACCAACAGAACTCGTTTCTGGCACCTTCCCCGGTGGAGTTGTGCATGGGGTGTGTTTGGAACATTTTGTCAGCAGCCGAGTCCAAAACTCAGCTGTTCCCCATCTCAGCCCAGAAAGCAGGTAGAACAACTTTTGTGGTGCCTTTCAGCTGCCTACCGGGGTAGTGTAAAAACTACCAACAGAACTCGTTTCTGGCACCTTCCCCGGTGGAGTTGTGCATGGGGTGTGTTTGGAACATTTTGTCACCAGCCGAGTCCAAAACTCAGCTGATCCCCATCTCAGCCCAGAAAGCAGGTAGAACAAGTTTTGTGGTGCCTTTCAGCTGCCTACCGGGGTAGTGTAAAAACTACCAGCAGAACTCGTTTCTGGCACCTTCCCCGGTGGAGTTGTGCATGGGGTGTGTTTGGAACATTTTGTCACCAGCCGAGTCCAAAATTCAGCGATTCCCCATCTCAGCCCAGAAAGCAGGTAGAACAAGTTTTGTAGTGCCTTTCTCTTGCCTACCGGGGTAGTGTAAAAACTACCAACAGAACTCGTTTCTGGCACCTTCCCCGGTGGAGTTGTGCATGGGGTGTGTTTGGAACATTCTGTCACCAGCCGAGTCCAAAATTCAGCTGTTCCCCATCTCAGCCCAGAAAGCAGGTAGAAAAACTTTTGTGGTGCCTTTCAGCTGCCTACCGGGGTAGTGTAAAAACTACCAACAGAACTCGTTTCTGGCACCTTCCCCGGTGGAGTTGTGCATGGGGTGTGTTTGGAACATTTTGTCACCAGCCGAGTCCAAAATTCAGCGATTCTCCATCTCAGCCCAGAAAGCATGTAGAACAAGTTTTGTGGTGCCTTTCAGCTGCCTACCAGGGTAGTGTAAAAACTACCAACAGAACTCGTTTCTGGCACCTTCCCCGGTGGAGTTGTGCATGGGGTGTGTTTGGAAGATTTTGTCACCAGCCGAGTCCAAAATTCAGCGATTCCCCATCTCAGCCCAGAAAGCAGGTAGAACAAGTTTTGTGGTGCCTTTCAGCTGCCTACCGGGGTAGTGTAAAAACTACCAACAGAACTCGTTTCTGGCACCTTCCCCGGTGGAGTTGTGCATGGGGTGTGTTTGGAACATTTTGTCACCAGCCGAGTCCAAAATTCAGCGATTCCCCATCTCAAGCCCAGAAAGCAGGTAGAACAAGTTTTGTGGTGCCTTTCAGCTGCCTACCGGGGTAGTGTAAAAACTACCAACAGAACTCGTTTCTGGCACCTTCCCCGGTGGAGTTGTGCATGGGGTGTGTTTGGAACATTTTGTTACCAGCCGAGTCCAAAATTCAGCCGTTCCCCATCTCAGCCCAGAAAGCAGGTAGAACAAGTTTTGTGGTGCCTTTCAGCTGCCTACCGGGGTAGTGTAAAAACTACCAACAGAACTCGTTTCTGGCACCTTCCCCGGTGGAGTTGTGCATGGGGTGTGTTTGGAACATTTTGTCACCAGCCGAGTCCAAAATTCAGCGATTCCCCATCTCAGCCCAGAAAGCAGGTAGAACAACTTTTGTGGTGCCTTTCAGCTGCCTACCGGGGTAGTGTAAAAACTACCAACAGAACTCGTTTCTGGCACCTTCCCCGGTGGAGTTGTGCATGGGGTGTGTTTGGAACATTTTGTCACCAGCCGAGTCCAAAATTCAGCGATTCCCCATCTCAGCCCAGAAAGCAGGTAGAACAAGTTTTGTGGTGCCTTTCAGGTGCCTACCGGGGTACTGTAAAAACTACCAACAGAACTCGTTTCTGGCACCTTCCCCGGTGGAGTTGTGCATGGGGTGTGTTTGGAACATTTTGTCACCAGCCGAGTCCAAAATTCAGCGATTCCCCATCTCAGCCCAGAAAGCAGGTAGAACAAGTTTTGTGGTGCCTTTCAGCTGCCTACCGGGGTAGTGTAAAAACTACCAACAGAACTCGTTTCTGGCACCTTCCCCGGTGGAGTTGTGCATGGGGTGTGTTTGGAACATTTTGTCACCAGCCGAGTCCAAAATTCAGCGATTCCCCATCTCAGCCCAGAAAGCAGGTAGAACAAGTTTTGTGGTGCCTTTCAGCTGCCTACCGGGGTAGTGTAAAAACTACCAACAGAACTCGTTTCTGGCACCTTCCCCGGTGGAGTTGTGCATGGGGTGTGTTTGGAACATTTTGTCACCAGCCGAGTCCAAAATTCAGCGATTCCCCATCTCAGCCCAGAAAGCAGGTAGAACAAGTTTTGTGGTGCCTTTCTCTTGCCTACCGGGGTAGTGTAAAAACTACCAACAGAACTCGTTTCTGGCACCTTCCCCGGTGGAGTTGTGCATGGGGTGTGTTTGGAACATTTTGTCACCAGCCGAGTCCAAAATTCAGCGATTCCCCATCTCAGCCCAGAAAGCAGGTAGAACAAGTTTTGTGGTGCCTTTCAGCTGCCTACCGGGGTAGTGTAAAAACTACCAACAGAACTCGTTTCTGGCACCTTCCCCGGTGGAGTTGTGCATGGGGTGTGTTTGGAACATTTTGTCACCAGCCGAGTCCAAAATTCAGCTGATCCCCATCTCAGCCCAGAAAGCAGGTAGAACAAGTTTTGTGGTGCCTTTCTCTTGCCTACCGGGGTAGTGTAAAAACTACCAAGAGAACTCCTTTCTGGCACCTTCCCCGGTGGAGTTGTGCATGGGGTGTGTTTGGAACATTTTGTTACCAGCCGAGTCCAAAATTCAGCCGTTCCCCATCTCAGCCCAGAAAGCAGGTAGAACAAGTTTTGTGGTGCCTTTCAGCTGCCTACCGGGGTAGTGTAAAAACTACCAACAGAACTCGTTTCTGGCACCTTCCCCGGTGGAGTTGTGCATGGGGTGTGTTTGGAACATTTTGTCACCAGCCGAGTCCAAAATTCAGCGATTCCCCATCTCAGCCCAGAAAGCAGGTAGAACAAGTTTTGTGGTGCCTTTCAGCTGCCTACCGGGGTACTGTAAAAACTACCAACAGAACTCGTTTCTGGCACCTTCCCCGGTGGAGTTGTGCATGGGGTGTGTTTGGAACATTTTGTTACCAGCCGAGTCCAAAATTCAGCGATTCCCCATCTCAGCCCAGAAAGCAGGTAGAACAAGTTTTGTGGTGCCTTTCAGCTGCCTACCGGGGTAGTGTAAAAACTACCAACAGAACTCGTTTCTGGCACCTTCCCCGGTGGAGTTGTGCATGGGGTGTGTTTGGAACATTTTGTCACCAGCCGTGTCCAAAATTCAGCGATTCCCCATCTCAGCCCAGAAAGCAGGTAGAACAAGTTTTGTGGTGCCTTTCAGCTGCCTACCGGGGTAGTGTAAAAACTACCAACAGAACTCGTTTCTGGCACCTTCCCCGGTGGAGTTGTGCATGGGGTGTGTTTGGAACATTTTGTCACCAGCCGAGTCCAAAATTCAGCTGATCCCCATCTCAGCCCAGAAAGCAGGTACAAAAAGTTTTGTGGTGCCTTTCAGCTGCCTACCGGGGTAGTGTAAAAACTACCAACAGAACTCGTTTCTGGCACCTTCCCCGGTGGAGTTGTGCATGGGGTGTGTTTGGAACATTTTGTTACCAGCCGAGTCCAAAATTCAGCGATTCCCCATCTCAGCCCAGAAAGCAGGTAGAACAAGTTTTGTGGTGCCTTTCAGCTGCCTACCGGGGTAGTGTAAAAACTACCAACAGAACTCGTTTCTGGCACCTTCCCCGGTGGAGTTGTGCATGGGGTGTGTTTGGAACATTTTGTCACCAGCCGAGTCCAAAATTCAGCGATTCCCCATCTCAGCCCAGAAAGCAGGTAGAACAAGTTTTGTGGTGCCTTTCAGCTGCCTACCGGGGTAGTGTAAAAACTACCAACAGAACTCGTTTCTGGCACCTTCCCCGGTGGAGTTGTGCATGGGGTGTGTTTGGAACATTTTGTCACCAGCCGAGTCCAAAATTCAGCTGATCCCCATCTCAGCCCAGAAAGCAGGTAGAACAAGTTTTGTGGTGCCTTTCTCTTGCCTACCGGGGTAGTGTAAAAACTACCAACAGAACTCGTTTCTGGCACCTTCCCCGGTGGAGTTGTGCATGGGGTGTGTTTGGAACATTTTGTCACCAGCCGAGTCCAAAATTCAGCGATTCCCCATCTCAGCCCAGAAAGCAGGTAGAACAAGTTTTGTGGTGCCTTTCAGCTGCCTACCGGGGTAGTGTAAAAACTACCAACAGAACTCGTTTCTGGCACCTTCCCCGGTGGAGTTGTGCATGGGGTGTGTTTGGAACATTTTGTTACCAGCCGAGTCCAAAATTCAGCCGTTCCCCATCTCAGCCCAGAAAGCAGGTAGAACAAGTTTTGTGGTGCCTTTCAGCTGCCTACCGGGGTACTGTAAAAACTACCAACAGAACTCGTTTCTGGCACCTTCCCCGGTGGAGTTGTGCATGGGGTGTGTTTGGAACATTTTGTCACCAGCCGTGTCCAAAATTCAGCGATTCCCCATCTCAGCCCAGAAAGCAGGTAGAAAAACTTTTGTGGTGCCTTTCAGCTGCCTACCGGGGTAGTGTAAAAACTACCAACAGAACTCGTTTCTGGCACCTTCCCCGGTGGAGTTGTGCATGGGGTGTGTTTGGAACATTTTGTCACCAGCCGAGTCCAAAATTCAGCGATTCCCCATCTCAGCCCAGAAAGCAGGTAGAACAAGTTTTGTGGTGCCTTTCAGGTGCCTACCGGGGTAGTGTAAAAACTACCAACAGAACTCGTTTCTGGCACCTTCCCCGGTGGAGTTGTGCATGGGGTGTGTTTGGAACATTTTGTCACCAGCCGAGTCCAAAATTCAGCTGATCCCCATCTCAGCCCAGAAAGCAGGTAGAAAAACTTTTGTGGTGCCTTTCAGCTGCCTACCGGGGTAGTGTAAAAACTACCAGCAGAACTCGTTTCTGGCACCTTCCCCGGTGGAGTTGTGCATGGGGTGTGTTTGGAACATTTTGTCACCAGCCGAGTCCAAAATTCAGCTGATCCCCATCTCAGCCCAGAAAGCAGGTAGAACAACTTTTGTGGTGCCTTTCTCTTGCCTACCGGGGTAGTGTAAAAACTACCAACAGAACTCGTTTCTGGCACCTTCCCCGGTGGAGTTGTGCATGGGGTGTGTTTGGAACATTTTGTCACCAGCCGAGTCCAAAATTCAGCGATTCCCCATCTCAGCCCAGAAAGCAGGTAGAACAAGTTTTGTGGTGCCTTTCAGCTGCCTACCGGGGTAGTGTAAAAACTACCAACAGAACTCGTTTCTGGCACCTTCCCCGGTGGAGTTGTGCATGGGGTGTGTTTGGAACATTTTGTTACCAGCCGAGTCCAAAATTCAGCCGTTCCCCATCTCAGCCCAGAAAGCAGGTAGAACAAGTTTTGTGGTGCCTTTCAGCTGCCTACCGGGGTAGTGTAAAAACTACCAACAGAACTCGTTTCTGGCACCTTCCCCGGTGGAGTTGTGCATGGGGTGTGTTTGGAACATTTTGTCACCAGCCGTGTCCAAAATTCAGCGATTCCCCATCTCAGCCCAGAAAGCAGGTAGAAAAACTTTTGTGGTGCCTTTCAGCTGCCTACCGGGGTAGTGTAAAAACTACCAACAGAACTCGTTTCTGGCACCTTCCCCGGTGGAGTTGTGCATGGGGTGTGTTTGGAACATTTTGTCACCAGCCGAGTCCAAAATTCAGCGATTCCCCATCTCAGCCCAGAAAGCAGGTAGAACAAGTTTTGTGGTGCCTTTCAGCTGCCTACCGGGGTAGTGTAAAAACTACCAACAGAACTCGTTTCTGGCACCTTCCCCGGTGGAGTTGTGCATGGGGTGTGTTTGGAACATTTTGTCACCAGCCGAGTCCAAAATTCAGCGATTCCCCATCTCAGCCCAGAAAGCAGGTAGAACAAGTTTTGTGGTGCCTTTCAGCTGCCTACCGGGGTAGTGTAAAAACTACCAACAGAACTCGTTTCTGGCACCTTCCCCGGTGGAGTTGTGCATGGGGTGTGTTTGGAACATTTTGTCACCAGCCGAGTCCAAAATTCAGCGATTCCCCATCTCAGCCCAGAAAGCAGGTAGAACAAGTTTTGTGGTGCCTTTCAGCTGCCTACCGGGGTAGTGTAAAAACTACCAACAGAACTCGTTTCTGGCACCTTCCCCGGTGGAGTTGTGCATGGGGTGTGTTTGGAACATTTTGTCACCAGCCGAGTCCAAAATTCAGCTATTCCCCATCTCAGCCCAGAAAGCAGGTAGAACAAGTTTTGTGGTGCCTTTCAGCTGCCTACCGGGGTAGTGTAAAAACTACCAACAGAACTCGTTTCTGGCACCTTCCCCGGTGGAGTTGTGCATGGGGTGTGTTTGGAACATTTTGTCACCAGCCGAGTCCAAAATTCAGCGATTCCCCATCTCAGCCCAGAAAGCAGGTAGAACAAGTTTTGTGGTGCCTTTCAGCTGCCTACCGGGGTAGTGTAAAAACTACCAACAGAACTCGTTTCTGGCACCTTCCCCGGTGGAGTTGTGCATGGGGTGTGTTTGGAACATTTTGTCACCAGCCGAGTCCAAAATTCAGCTATTCCCCATCTCAGCCCAGAAAGCAGGTAGAACAAGTTTTGTGGTGCCTTTCAGCTGCCTACCGGGGTAGTGTAAAAACTACCAACAGAACTCGTTTCTGGCACCTTCCCCGGTGGAGTTGTGCATGGGGTGTGTTTGGAACATTTTGTCACCAGCCGAGTCCAAAATTCAGCGATTCCCCATCTCAGCCCAGAAAGCAGGTAGAACAAGTTTTGTGGTGCCTTTCAGCTGCCTACCGGGGTAGTGTAAAAACTACCAACAGAACTCGTTTCTGGCACCTTCCCCGGTGGAGTTGTGCATGGGGTGTGTTTGGAACATTTTGTCACCAGCCGAGTCCAAAATTCAGCGATTCCCCATCTCAGCCCAGAAAGCAGGTAGAACAAGTTTTGTGGTGCCTTTCAGCTGCCTACCGGGGTAGTGTAAAAACTACCAACAGAACTCGTTTCTGGCACCTTCCCCGGTGGAGTTGTGCATGGGGTGTGTTTGGAACATTTTGTCACCAGCCGAGTCCAAAATTCAGCGATTCCCCATCTCAGCCCAGAAAGCAGGTAGAACAAGTTTTGTGGTGCCTTTCAGCTGCCTACCGGGGTAGTGTAAAAACTACCAACAGAACTCATTTCTGGCACCTTCCCCGGTGGAGTTGTGCATGGGGTGTGTTTGGAACATTTTGTCACCAGCCGAGTCCAAAATTCAGCTATTCCCCATCTCTAGCCCAGAAAGCAGGTAGAACAAGTTTTGTGGTGCCTTTCAGCTGCCTACCGGGGTAGTGTAAAAACTACCAACAGAACTCGTTTCTGGCACCTTCCCCGGTGGAGTTGTGCATGGGGTGTGTTTGGAACATTTTGTCACCAGCCGAGTCCAAAATTCAGCGATTCCCCATCTCAGCCCAGAAAGCAGGTAGAACAAGTTTTGTGGTGCCTTTCAGCTGCCTACCGGGGTAGTGTAAAAACTACCAACAGAACTCGTTTCTGGCACCTTCCCCGGTGGAGTTGTGCATGGGGTGTGTTTGGAACATTTTGTTACCAGCCGAGTCCAAAATTCAGCCGTTCCCCATCTCAGCCCAGAAAGCAGGTAGAACAAGTTTTGTGGTGCCTTTCAGCTGCCTACCGGGGTAGTGTAAAAACTACCAACAGAACTCGTTTCTGGCACCTTCCCCGGTGGAGTTGTGCATGGGGTGTGTTTGGAACATTTTGTCACCAGCCGAGTCCAAAATTCAGCGATTCCCCATCTCAGCCCAGAAAGCAGGTAGAACAAATTTTGTGGTGCCTTTCAGCTGCCTACCGGGGTAGTGTAAAAACTACCAACAGAACTCGTTTCTGGCACCTTCCCCGGTGGAGTTGTGCATGGGGTGTGTTTGGAACATTTTGTCACCAGCCGAGTCCAAAATTCAGCGATTCCCCATCTCAGCCCAGAAAGCAGGTAGAACAAGTTTTGTGGTGCCTTTCAGCTGCCTACCGGGGTAGTGTAAAAACTACCAACAGAACTCGTTTCTGGCACCTTCCCCGGTGGAGTTGTGCATGGGGTGTGTTTGGAACATTTTGTCACCAGCCGAGTCCAAAATTCAGCGATTCCCCATCTCAGCCCAGAAAGCAGGTAGAACAAGTTTTGTGGTGCCTTTCAGCTGCCTACCGGGGTAGTGTAAAAACTACCAACAGAACTCGTTTCTGGCACCTTCCCCGGTGGAGTTGTGCATGGGGTGTGTTTGGAACATTTTGTTACCAGCCGAGTCCAAAATTCAGCGATTCCCCATCTCAGCCCAGAAAGCAGGTAGAACAAGTTTTGTGGTGCCTTTCAGCTGCCTACCGGGGTAGTGTAAAAACTACCAACAGAACTCGTTTCTGGCACCTTCCCCGGTGGAGTTGTGCATGGGGTGTGTTTGGAACATTTTGTCACCAGCCGAGTCCAAAATTCAGCGATTCCCCATCTCAGCCCAGAAAGCAGGTAGAACAAGTTTTGTGGTGCCTTTCAGCTGCCTACCGGGGTAGTGTAAAAACTACCAACAGAACTCGTTTCTGGCACCTTCCCCGGTGGAGTTGTGCATGGGGTGTGTTTGGAACATTTTGTCAGCAGCCGAGTCCAAAATTCAGCGATTCCCCATCTCAGCCCAGAAAGCAGGTAGAACAAGTTTTGTGGTGCCTTTCTCTTGCCTACCGGGGTAGTGTAAAAACTACCAACAGAACTCGTTTCTGGCACCTTCCCCGGTGGAGTTGTGCATGGGGTGTGTTTGGAACATTTTGTCACCAGCCGAGTCCAAAATTCAGCGATTCCCCATCTCAGCCCAGAAAGCAGGTAGAACAAGTTTTGTGGTGCCTTTCAGCTGCCTACCGGGGTACTGTAAAAACTACCAACAGAACTCGTTTCTGGCACCTTCCCCGGTGGAGTTGTGCATGGGCTGTGTTTGGAACATTTTGTTACCAGCCGAGTCCAAAATTCAGCCGTTCCCCATCTCAGCCCAGAAAGCAGGTAGAACAAGTTTTGTGGTGCCTTTCAGCTGCCTACCGGGGTAGTGTAAAAACTACCAACAGAACTCGTTTCTGGCACCTTCCCCGGTGGAGTTGTGCATGGGGTGTGTTTGGAACATTTTGTCACCAGCCGAGTCCAAAATTCAGCGATTCCCCATCTCAGCCCAGAAAGCAGGTAGAACAAATTTTGTGGTGCCTTTCAGCTGCCTACCGGGGTAGTGTAAAAACTACCAACAGAACTCGTTTCTGGCACCTTCCCCGGTGGAGTTGTGCATGGGGTGTGTTTGGAACATTTTGTCACCAGCCGAGTCCAAAATTCAGCTGATCCCCATCTCAGCCCAGAAAGCAGGTAGAACAACTTTTGTGGTGCCTTTCTCTTGCCTACCGGGGTAGTGTAAAAACTACCAACAGAACTCGTTTCTGGCACCTTCCCCGGTGGAGTTGTGCATGGGGTGTGTTTGGAACATTTTGTCACCAGCCGAGTCCAAAATTCAGCGATTCCCCATCTCAGCCCAGAAAGCAGGTAGAACAAGTTTTGTGGTGCCTTTCAGCTGCCTACCGGGGTAGTGTAAAAACTACCAACAGAACTCGTTTCTGGCACCTTCCCCGGTGGAGTTGTGCATGGGGTGTGTTTGGAACATTTTGTTACCAGCCGAGTCCAAAATTCAGCCGTTCCCCATCTCAGCCCAGAAAGCAGGTAGAACAAGTTTTGTGGTGCCTTTCAGCTGCCTACCGGGGTAGTGTAAAAACTACCAACAGAACTCGTTTCTGGCACCTTCCCCGGTGGAGTTGTGCATGGGGTGTGTTTGGAACATTTTGTCACCAGCCGTGTCCAAAATTCAGCGATTCCCCATCTCAGCCCAGAAAGCAGGTAGAAAAACTTTTGTGGTGCCTTTCAGCTGCCTACCGGGGTAGTGTAAAAACTACCAACAGAACTCGTTTCTGGCACCTTCCCCGGTGGAGTTGTGCATGGGGTGTGTTTGGAACATTTTGTCACCAGCCGAGTCCAAAATTCAGCGATTCCCCATCTCAGCCCAGAAAGCAGGTAGAACAAGTTTTGTGGTGCCTTTCAGCTGCCTACCGGGGTAGTGTAAAAACTACCAACAGAACTCGTTTCTGGCACCTTCCCCGGTGGAGTTGTGCATGGGGTGTGTTTGGAACATTTTGTCACCAGCCGAGTCCAAAATTCAGCTATTCCCCATCTCAGCCCAGAAAGCAGGTAGAACAAGTTTTGTGGTGCCTTTCAGCTGCCTACCGGGGTAGTGTAAAAACTACCAACAGAACTCGTTTCTGGCACCTTCCCCGGTGGAGTTGTGCATGGGGTGTGTTTGGAACATTTTGTCACCAGCCGAGTCCAAAATTCAGCGATTCCCCATCTCAGCCCAGAAAGCAGGTAGAACAAGTTTTGTGGTGCCTTTCAGCTGCCTACCGGGGTAGTGTAAAAACTACCAACAGAACTCGTTTCTGGCACCTTCCCCGGTGGAGTTGTGCATGGGGTGTGTTTGGAACATTTTGTCACCAGCCGAGTCCAAAATTCAGCGATTCCCCATCTCAGCCCAGAAAGCAGGTAGAACAAGTTTTGTGGTGCCTTTCAGCTGCCTACCGGGGTAGTGTAAAAACTACCAACAGAACTCGTTTCTGGCACCTTCCCCGGTGGAGTTGTGCATGGGGTGTGTTTGGAACATTTTGTCACCAGCCGAGTCCAAAATTCAGCGATTCCCCATCTCAGCCCAGAAAGCAGGTAGAACAAGTTTTGTGGTGCCTTTCAGCTGCCTACCGGGGTAGTGTAAAAACTACCAACAGAACTCGTTTCTGGCACCTTCCCCGGTGGAGTTGTGCATGGGGTGTGTTTGGAACATTTTGTCACCAGCCGAGTCCAAAATTCAGCGATTCCCCATCTCAGCCCAGAAAGCAGGTAGAACAAGTTTTGTGGTGCCTTTCAGCTGCCTACCGGGGTAGTGTAAAAACTACCAACAGAACTCGTTTCTGGCACCTTCCCCGGTGGAGTTGTGCATGGGGTGTGTTTGGAACATTTTGTCACCAGCCGAGTCCAAAATTCAGCCGTTCCCCATCTCAGCCCAGAAAGCAGGTAGAACAAGTTTTGTGGTGCCTTTCAGCTGCCTACCGGGGTAGTGTAAAAACTACCAACAGAACTCGTTTCTGGCACCTTCCCCGGTGGAGTTGTGCATGGGGTGTGTTTGGAACATTTTGTCACCAGCCGTGTCCAAAATTCAGCGATTCCCCATCTCAGCCCAGAAAGCAGGTAGAAAAACTTTTGTGGTGCCTTTCAGCTGCCTACCGGGGTAGTGTAAAAACTACCAACAGAACTCGTTTCTGGCACCTTCCCCGGTGGAGTTGTGCATGGGGTGTGTTTGGAACATTTTGTCACCAGCCGAGTCCAAAATTCAGCGATTCCCCATCTCAGCCCAGAAAGCAGGTAGAACAAGTTTTGTGGTGCCTTTCAGCTGCCTACCGGGGTAGTGTAAAAACTACCAACAGAACTCGTTTCTGGCACCTTCCCCGGTGGAGTTGTGCATGGGGTGTGTTTGGAACATTTTGTCACCAGCCGAGTCCAAAATTCAGCTATTCCCCATCTCAGCCCAGAAAGCAGGTAGAACAAGTTTTGTGGTGCCTTTCAGCTGCCTACCGGGGTAGTGTAAAAACTACCAACAGAACTCGTTTCTGGCACCTTCCCCGGTGGAGTTGTGCATGGGGTGTGTTTGGAACATTTTGTCACCAGCCGAGTCCAAAATTCAGCGATTCCCCATCTCAGCCCAGAAAGCAGGTAGAACAAGTTTTGTGGTGCCTTTCAGCTGCCTACCGGGGTAGTGTAAAAACTACCAACAGAACTCGTTTCTGGCACCTTCCCCGGTGGAGTTGTGCATGGGGTGTGTTTGGAACATTTTGTCACCAGCCGAGTCCAAAATTCAGCGATTCCCCATCTCAGCCCAGAAAGCAGGTAGAACAAGTTTTGTGGTGCCTTTCAGCTGCCTACCGGGGTAGTGTAAAAACTACCAACAGAACTCGTTTCTGGCACCTTCCCCGGTGGAGTTGTGCATGGGGTGTGTTTGGAACATTTTGTCACCAGCCGAGTCCAAAATTCAGCGATTCCCCATCTCAGCCCAGAAAGCAGGTAGAACAAGTTTTGTGGTGCCTTTCAGCTGCCTACCGGGGTAGTGTAAAAACTACCAACAGAACTCGTTTCTGGCACCTTCCCCGGTGGAGTTGTGCATGGGGTGTGTTTGGAACATTTTGTCACCAGCCGAGTCCAAAATTCAGCGATTCCCCATCTCAGCCCAGAAAGCAGGTAGAACAAGTTTTGTGGTGCCTTTCAGCTGCCTACCGGGGTAGTGTAAAAAACTACCAACAGAACTCGTTTCTGGCACCTTCCCCGGTGGAGTTGTGCATGGGGTGTGTTTGGAACATTTTTGTTACCAGCCGAGTCCAAAATTCAGCCGTTCCCCATCTAAGCCCAGAAAGCAGGTAGAACAAGTTTTGTGGTGCCTTTCAGCTGCCTACCGGGGTAGTGTAAAAACTACCAACAGAACTCGTTTCTGGCACCTTCCCCGGTGGAGTTGTGCATGGGGTGTGTTTGGAACATTTTGTCACCAGCCGAGTCCAAAATTCAGCGATTCCCCATCTCAGCCCAGAAAGCAGGTAGAACAAATTTTGTGGTGCCTTTCAGCTGCCTACCGGGGTAGTGTAAAAACTACCAACAGAACTCGTTTCTGGCACCTTCCCCGGTGGAGTTGTGCATGGGGTGTGTTTGGAACATTTTGTCACCAGCCGAGTCCAAAATTCAGCTGATCCCCATCTCAGCCCAGAAAGCAGGTAGAACAACTTTTGTGGTGCCTTTCAGCTGCCTACCGGGGTAGTGTAAAAACTACCAACAGAACTCGTTTCTGGCACCTTCCCCGGTGGAGTTGTGCATGGGGTGTGTTTGGAACATTTTGTCACCAGCCGAGTCCAAAATTCAGCTGATCCCCATCTCAGCCCAGAAAGCAGGTAGAACAACTTTTGTGGTGCCTTTCTCTTGCCTACCGGGGTAGTGTAAAAACTACCAACAGAACTCCTTTCTGGCACCTTCCCCGGTGGAGTTGTGCATGGGGTGTGTTTGGAACATTTTGTCACCAGCCGAGTCTAAAATTCAGCGATTCCCCATCTCAGCCCAGAAAGCAGGTAGAACAAGTTTTGTGGTGCCTTTCAGCTGCCTACCGGGGTAGTGTAAAAACTACCAACAGAACTCGTTTCTGGCACCTTCCCCGGTGGAGTTGTGCATGGGGTGTGTTTGGAACATTTTGTCACCAGCCGAGTCCAAAATTCAGCGATTCCCCATCTCAGCCCAGAAAGCAGGTAGAAAAACTTTTGTGGTGCCTTTCAGCTGCCTACCGGGGTAGTGTAAAAACTACCAACAGAACTCGTTTCTGGCACCTTCCCCGGTGGAGTTGTGCATGGGGTGTGTTTGGAACATTTTGTCAGCAGCCGAGTCCAAAATTCAGCTATTCCCCATCTCAGCCCAGAAAGCAGGTACAAAAAGTTTTGTGGTGCCTTTCAGCTGCCTACCGGGGTAGTGTAAAAACTACCAACAGAACTCGTTTCTGGCACCTTCCCCGGTGGAGTTGTGCATGGGGTGTGTTTGGAACATTTTGTCACCAGCCGAGTCCAAAATTCAGCCGTTCCCCATCTCAGCCCAGAAAGCAGGTAGAACAAGTTTTGTGGTGCCTTTCAGCTGCCTACCGGGGTAGTGTAAAAACTACCAACAGAACTCGTTTCTGGCACCTTCCCCGGTGGAGTTGTGCATGGGGTGTGTTTGGAACATTTTGTCACCAGCCGAGTCCAAAATTCAGCGATTCCCCATCTCAGCCCAGAAAGCAGGTAGAACAAGTTTTGTGGTGCCTTTCAGCTGCCTACCGGGGTAGTGTAAAAACTACCAACAGAACTCGTTTCTGGCACCTTCCCCGGTGGAGTTGTGCATGGGGTGTGTTTGGAACATTTTGTCACCAGCCGAGTCCAAAATTCAGCGATTCCCCATCTCAGCCCAGAAAGCAGGTAGAACAAGTTTTGTGGTGCCTTTCTCTTGCCTACCGGGGTACTGTAAAAACTACCAACAGAACTCGTTTCTGGCACCTTCCCCGGTGGAGTTGTGCATGGGGTGTGTTTGGAACATTTTGTCACCAGCCGAGTCCAAAATTCAGCGATTCCCCATCTCAGCCCAGAAAGCAGGTAGAACAAGTTTTGTGGTGCCTTTCAGGTGCCTACCGGGGTAGTGTAAAAACTACCAACAGAACTCGTTTCTGGCACCTTCCCCGGTGGAGTTGTGCATGGGGTGTGTTTGGAACATTTTGTCACCAGCCGAGTCCAAAATTCAGCGATTCCCCATCTCAGCCCAGAAAGCAGGTAGAACAAGTTTTGTGGTGCCTTTCTCTTGCCTACCGGGGTACTGTAAAAACTACCAACAGAACTCGTTTCTGGCACCTTCCCCGGTGGAGTTGTGCATGGGGTGTGTTTGGAACATTTTGTCACCAGCCGAGTCCAAAATTCAGCGATTCCCCATCTCAGCCCAGAAAGCAGGTAGAACAAGTTTTGTGGTGCCTTTCAGCTGCCTACCGGGGTAGTGTAAAAACTACCAACAGAACTCGTTTCTGGCACCTTCCCCGGTGGAGTTGTGCATGGGGTGTGTTTGGAACATTTTGTCACCAGCCGAGTCCAAAACTCAGCTGTTCCCCATCTCAGCCCAGAAAGCAGGTAGAACAACTTTTGTGGTGCCTTTCAGCTGCCTACCGGGGTAGTGTAAAAACTACCAACAGAACTCGTTTCTGGCACCTTCCCCGGTGGAGTTGTGCATGGGGTGTGTTTGGAACATTTTGTCACCAGCCGAGTCCAAAATTCAGCGATTCCCCATCTCAGCCCAGAAAGCAGGTAGAACAAGTTTTGTGGTGCCTTTCAGCTGCCTACCGGGGTAGTGTAAAAACTACCAACAGAACTCGTTTCTGGCACCTTCCCCGGTGGAGTTGTGCATGGGGTGTGTTTGGAACATTTTGTCACCAGCCGAGTCCAAAATTCAGCTATTCCCCATCTCAGCCCAGAAAGCAGGTAGAACAACTTTTGTGGTGCCTTTCAGCTGCCTACCGGGGTAGTGTAAAAACTACCAACAGAACTCGTTTCTGGCACCTTCCCCGGTGGAGTTGTGCATGGGGTGTGTTTGGAACATTTTGTCACCAGCCGAGTCCAAAATTCAGCGATTCCCCATCTCAGCCCAGAAAGCAGGTAGAACAAGTTTTGTGGTGCCTTTCAGCTGCCTACCGGGTAGTGTAAAAACTACCAACAGAACTCGTTTCTGGCACCTTCCCCGGTGGAGTTGTGCATGGGGTGTGTTTGGAACATTTTGTCACCAGCCGAGTCCAAAATTCAGCGATTCCCCATCTCAGCCCAGAAAGCAGGTAGAACAAGTTTTGTGGTGCCTTTCAGCTGCCTACCGGGGTAGTGTAAAAACTACCAACAGAACTCGTTTCTGGCACCTTCCCCGGTGGAGTTGTGCATGGGGTGTGTTTGGAACATTTTGTCAGCAGCCGAGTCCAAAATTCAGCGATTCTCCATCTCAGCCCAGAAAGCAGGTAGAACAAGTTTTGTGGTGCCTTTCAGCTGCCTACCGGGGTAGTGTAAAAACTACCAACAGAACTCGTTTCTGGCACCTTCCCCGGTGGAGTTGTGCATGGGGTGTGTTTGGAACATTTTGTCACCAGCCGAGTCCAAAATTCAGCTGTTCCCCATCTCAGCCCAGAAAGCAGGTAGAACAAGTTTTGTGGTGCCTTTCAGCTGCCTACCGGGGTAGTGTAAAAACTACCAACAGAACTCGTTTCTGGCACCTTCCCCGGTGGAGTTGTGCATGGGGTGTGTTTGGAACATTTTGTCACCAGCCGAGTCCAAAATTCAGCGATTCCCCATCTCAGCCCAGAAAGCAGGTAGAACAAGTTTTGTGGTGCCTTTCAGCTGCCTACCGGGGTAGTGTAAAAACTACCAACAGAACTCCTTTCTGGCACCTTCCCCGGTGGAGTTGTGCATGGGGTGTGTTTGGAACATTTTGTCACCAGCCGAGTCCAAAATTCAGCGATTCCCCATCTCAGCCCAGAAAGCAGGTAGAACAAATTTTGTGGTGCCTTTCAGCTGCCTACCGGGGTAGTGTAAAAACTACCAACAGAACTCGTTTCTGGCACCTTCCCCGGTGGAGTTGTGCATGGGGTGTGTTTGGAACATTTTGTCACCAGCCGAGTCCAAAATTCAGCCGTTCCCCATCTCAGCCCAGAAAGCAGGTAGAACAACTTTTGTGGTGCCTTTCAGCTGCCTACCGGGGTAGTGTAAAAACTACCAACAGAACTCGTTTCTGGCACCTTCCCCGGTGGAGTTGTGCATGGGGTGTGTTTGGAACATTTTGTCACCAGCCGAGTCCAAAATTCAGCGATTCCCCATCTCAGCCCAGAAAGCAGGTAGAACAAGTTTTGTGGTGCCTTTCAGCTGCCTACCGGGGTAGTGTAAAAACTACCAACAGAACTCGTTTCTGGCACCTTCCCCGGTGGAGTTGTGCATGGGGTGTGTTTGGAACATTTTGTCACCAGCCGAGTCCAAAATTCAGCGATTCTCCATCTCAGCCCAGAAAGCAGGTAGAACAAGTTTTGTGGTGCCTTTCAGCTGCCTACCGGGGTAGTGTAAAAACTACCAACAGAACTCGTTTCTGGCACCTTCCCCGGTGGAGTTGTGCATGGGGTGTGTTTGGAACATTTTGTCACCAGCCGAGTCCAAAATTCAGCTGTTCCCCATCTCAGCCCAGAAAGCAGGTAGAACAAGTTTTGTGGTGCCTTTCAGCTGCCTACCGGGGTAGTGTAAAAACTACCAACAGAACTCGTTTCTGGCACCTTCCCCGGTGGAGTTGTGCATGGGGTGTGTTTGGAACATTTTGTCACCAGCCGAGTCCAAAATTCAGCGATTCCCCATCTCAGCCCAGAAAGCAGGTAGAAAAACTTTTGTGGTGCCTTTCAGCTGCCTACCGGGGTAGTGTAAAAACTACCAACAGAACTCCTTTCTGGCACCTTCCCCGGTGGAGTTGTGCATGGGGTGTGTTTGGAACATTTTGTCACCAGCCGAGTCCAAAACTCAGCTGTTCACAGACTCTAGCCCAGAAAGCAGGTAGAACAAGTTTTGTGGTGCCTTTCAGCTGCCTACCGGGGTAGTGTAAAAACTACCAACAGAACTCGTTTCTGGCACCTTCCCCGGTGGAGTTGTGCATGGGGTGTGTTTGGAACATTTTGTCACCAGCCGAGTCCAAAATTCAGCGATTCCCCATCTCAGCCCAGAAAGCAGGTAGAACAAATTTTGTGGTGCCTTTCAGCTGCCTACCGGGGTAGTGTAAAAACTACCAACAGAACTCGTTTCTGGCACCTTCCCCGGTGGAGTTGTGCATGGGGTGTGTTTGGAACATTTTGTCACCAGCCGAGTCCAAAATTCAGCTGATCCCCATCTCAGCCCAGAAAGCAGGTAGAACAAGTTTTGTGGTGCCTTTCAGCTGCCTACCGGGGTAGTGTAAAAACTACCAACAGAACTCGTTTCTGGCACCTTCCCCGGTGGAGTTGTGCCTGGGGTGTGTTTGGAACATTTTGTCAGCAGCCGAGTCCAAAATTCAGCGATTCCCCATCTCAGCCCAGAAAGCAGGTAGAACAAGTTTTGTGGTGCCTTTCAGCTGCCTACCGGGGTAGTGTAAAAACTACCAACAGAACTCGTTTCTGGCACCTTCCCCGGTGGAGTTGTGCATGGGGTGTGTTTGGAACATTTTGTCACCAGCCGAGTCCAAAATTCAGCGATTCCCCATCTCAGCCCAGAAAGCAGGTAGAACAAGTTTTGTGGTGCCTTTCAGCTGCCTACCGGGGTAGTGTAAAAACTACCAACAGAACTCGTTTCTGGCACCTTCCCCGGTGGAGTTGTGCATGGGGTGTGTTTGGAACATTTTGTCACCAGCCGAGTCCAAAATTCAGCGATTCCCCATCTCAGCCCAGAAAGCAGGTAGAACAAGTTTTGTGGTGCCTTTCAGCTGCCTACCGGGGTAGTGTAAAAACTACCAACAGAACTCGTTTCTGGCACCTTCCCCGGTGGAGTTGTGCATGGGGTGTGTTTGGAACATTTTGTCACCAGCCGAGTCCAAAATTCAGCGATTCCCCATCTCAGCCCAGAAAGCAGGTAGAACAAGTTTTGTGGTGCCTTTCAGCTGCCTACCGGGGTAGTGTAAAAACTACCAACAGAACTCGTTTCTGGCACCTTCCCCGGTGGAGGTGTGCATGGGGTGTGTTTGGAACATTTTGTCACCAGCCGAGTCCAAAATTCAGCGATTCCCCATCTCAGCCCAGAAAGCAGGTAGAACAAGTTTTGTGGTGCCTTTCAGCTGCCTACCGGGGTAGTGTAAAAACTACCAACAGAACTCGTTTCTGGCACCTTCCCCGGTGGAGTTGTGCATGGGGTGTGTTTGGAACATTTTGTCACCAGCCGAGTCCAAAATTCAGCCGATCCCCATCTCAGCCCAGAAAGCAGGTAGAACAAGTTTTGTGGTGCCTTTCAGCTGCCTACCGGGGTAGTGTAAAAACTACCAACAGAACTCGTTTCTGGCACCTTCCCCGGTGGAGTTGTGCATGGGGTGTGTTTGGAACATTTTGTCACCAGCCGAGTCCACAATTCAGCGATTCCCCATCTCAGCCCAGAAAGCAGGTAGAACAAGTTTTGTGGTGCCTTTCAGCTGCCTACCGGGGTAGTGTAAAAACTACCAACAGAACTCGTTTCTGGCACCTTCCCCGGTGGAGTTGTGCATGGGGTGTGTTTGGAACATTTTGTCACCAGCCGAGTCCAAAATTCAGCGATTCCCCATCTCAGCCCAGAAAGCAGGTAGAACAAGTTTTGTGGTGCCTTTCAGCTGCCTACCGGGGTACTGTAAAAACTACCAACAGAACTCGTTTCTGGCACCTTCCCCGGTGGAGTTGTGCATGGGGTGTGTTTGGAACATTTTGTCACCAGCCGAGTCCAAAATTCAGCGATTCTCCATCTCAGCCCAGAAAGCAGGTAGAACAAGTTTTGTGGTGCCTTTCAGCTGCCTACCGGGGTAGTGTAAAAACTACCAACAGAACTCGTTTCTGGCACCTTCCCCGGTGGAGTTGTGCATGGGGTGTGTTTGGAACATTTTGTCACCAGCCGAGTCCAAAATTCAGCGATTCCCCATCTCAGCCCAGAAAGCAGGTAGAACAAGTTTTGTGGTGCCTTTCAGCTGCCTACCGGGGTAGTGTAAAAACTACCAACAGAACTCGTTTCTGGCACCTTCCCCGGTGGAGTTGTGCATGGGGTGTGTTTGGAACATTTTGTCACCAGCCGAGTCCAAAATTCAGCTATTCCCCATCTCAGCCCAGAAAGCAGGTAGAACAAGTTTTGTGGTGCCTTTCAGCTGCCTACCGGGGTAGTGTAAAAACTACCAAGAGAACTCGTTTCTGGCACCTTCCCCGGTGGAGTTGTGCATGGGGTGTGTTTGGAACATTTTGTCACCAGCCGAGTCCAAAATTCAGCGATTCCCCATCTCAGCCCAGAAAGCAGGTAGAACAAGTTTTGTGGTGCCTTTCAGCTGCCTACCGGGGTAGTGTAAAAACTACCAACAGAACTCGTTTCTGGCACCTTCCCCGGTGGAGTTGTGCATGGGGTGTGTTTGGAACATTTTGTCACCAGCCGAGTCCAAAATTCAGCGATTCCCCATCTCAGCCCAGAAAGCAGGTAGAACAAGTTTTGTGGTGCCTTTCAGCTGCCTACCGGGGTAGTGTAAAAACTACCAACAGAACTCGTTTCTGGCACCTTCCCCGGTGGAGTTGTGCATGGGGTGTGTTTGGAACATTTTGTCACCAGCCGAGTCCAAAATTCAGCTGATCCCCATCTCAGCCCAGAAAGCAGGTAGAAAAACTTTTGTGGTGCCTTTCAGCTGCCTACCGGGGTAGTGTAAAAACTACCAGCAGAACTCGTTTCTGGCACCTTCCCCGGTGGAGTTGTGCATGGGGTGTGTTTGGAACATTTTGTCACCAGCCGAGTCCAAAATTCAGCGATTCCCCATCTCAGCCCAGAAAGCAGGTAGAACAAGTTTTGTGGTGCCTTTCAGCTGCCTACCGGGGTAGTGTAAAAACTACCAACAGAACTCGTTTCTGGCACCTTCCCCGGTGGAGTTGTGCATGGGGTGTGTTTGGAACATTTTGTCACCAGCCGAGTCCAAAATTCAGCGATTCCCCATCTCAGCCCAGAAAGCAGGTAGAACAAGTTTTGTGGTGCCTTTCAGCTGCCTACCGGGGTAGTGTAAAAACTACCAACAGAACTCGTTTCTGGCACCTTCCCCGGTGGAGTTGTGCATGGGGTGTGTTTGGAACATTTTGTCACCAGCCGAGTCCAAAATTCATCTATTCCCCATCTCAGCCCAGAAAGCAGGTACAAAAAGTTTTGTGGTGCCTTTCAGCTGCCTACCGGGGTAGTGTAAAAACTACCAACAGAACTCGTTTCTGGCACCTTCCCCGGTGGAGTTGTGCATGGGGTGTGTTTGGAACATTTTGTCACCAGCCGAGTCCAAAATTCAGCGATTCCCCATCTCAGCCCAGAAAGCAGGTAGAACAAGTTTTGTGGTGCCTTTCAGCTGCCTACCGGGGTAGTGTAAAAACTACCAACAGAACCCGTTTCTGGCACCTTCCCCGGTGGAGTTGTGCATGGGGTGTGTTTGGAACATTTTGTCACCAGCCGAGTCCAAAATTCAGCGATTCCCCATCTCAGCCCAGAAAGCAGGTAGAACAAGTTTTGTGGTGCCTTTCAGCTGCCTACCGGGGTAGTGTAAAAACTACCAACAGAACTCGTTTCTGGCACCTTCCCCGGTGGAGTTGTGCATGGGGTGTGTTTGGAACATTTTGTCACCAGCCGAGTCCAAAATTCAGCGATTCCCCATCTCAGCCCAGAAAGCAGGTAGAACAAGTTTTGTGGTGCCTTTCAGCTGCCTACCGGGGTAGTGTAAAAACTACCAACAGAACTCGTTTCTGGCACCTTCCCCGGTGGAGTTGTGCATGGGGTGTGTTTGGAACATTTTGTCACCAGCCGAGTCCAAAATTCAGCTATTCCCCATCTCAGCCCAGAAAGCAGGTAGAACAAGTTTTGTGGTGCCTTTCAGCTGCCTACCGGGGTAGTGTAAAAACTACCAACAGAACTCGTTTCTGGCACCTTCCCCGGTGGAGTTGTGCATGGGGTGTGTTTGGAACATTTTGTCACCAGCCGAGTCCAAAATTCAGCGATTCCCCATCTCAGCCCAGAAAGCAGGTAGAACAAGTTTTGTGGTGCCTTTCAGCTGCCTACCGGGGTAGTGTAAAAACTACCAACAGAACTCGTTTCTGGCACCTTCCCCGGTGGAGTTGTGCATGGGGTGTGTTTGGAACATTTTGTCACCAGCCGAGTCCAAAATTCAGCGATTCCCCATCTCAGCCCAGAAAGCAGGTAGAACAAGTTTTGTGGTGCCTTTCAGCTGCCTACCGGGGTAGTGTAAAAACTACCAACAGAACTCGTTTCTGGCACCTTCCCCGGTGGAGTTGTGCATGGGGTGTGTTTGGAACATTTTGTCACCAGCCGAGTCCAAAATTCAGCTGATCCCCATCTCAGCCCAGAAAGCAGGTAGAAAAACTTTTGTGGTGCCTTTCAGCTGCCTACCGGGGTAGTGTAAAAACTACCAGCAGAACTCGTTTCTGGCACCTTCCCCGGTGGAGTTGTGCATGGGGTGTGTTTGGAACATTTTGTCACCAGCCGAGTCCAAAATTCAGCGATTCCCCATCTCAGCCCAGAAAGCAGGTAGAACAAGTTTTGTGGTGCCTTTCAGCTGCCTACCGGGGTAGTGTAAAAACTACCAACAGAACTCGTTTCTGGCACCTTCCCCGGTGGAGTTGTGCATGGGGTGTGTTTGGAACATTTTGTCACCAGCCGAGTCCAAAATTCAGCGATTCCCCATCTCAGCCCAGAAAGCAGGTAGAACAAGTTTTGTGGTGCCTTTCAGCTGCCTACCGGGGTAGTGTAAAAACTACCAACAGAACTCGTTTCTGGCACCTTCCCCGGTGGAGTTGTGCATGGGGTGTGTTTGGAACATTTTGTCACCAGCCGAGTCCAAAATTCATCTATTCCCCATCTCAGCCCAGAAAGCAGGTAGAACAAGTTTTGTGGTGCCTTTCAGCTGCCTACCGGGGTAGTGTAAAAACTACCAACAGAACTCGTTTCTGGCACCTTCCCCGGTGGAGTTGTGCATGGGGTGTGTTTGGAACATTTTGTCACCAGCCGAGTCCAAAATTCAGCTGATCCCCATCTCAGCCCAGAAAGCAGGTAGAAAAACTTTTGTGGTGCCTTTCAGCTGCCTACCGGGGTAGTGTAAAAACTACCAGCAGAACTCGTTTCTGGCACCTTCCCCGGTGGAGTTGTGCATGGGGTGTGTTTGGAACATTTTGTCACCAGCCGAGTCCAAAATTCAGCGATTCCCCATCTCAGCCCAGAAAGCAGGTAGAACAAGTTTTGTGGTGCCTTTCAGCTGCCTACCGGGGTAGTGTAAAAACTACCAACAGAACTCGTTTCTGGCACCTTCCCCGGTGGAGTTGTGCATGGGGTGTGTTTGGAACATTTTGTCACCAGCCGAGTCCAAAATTCAGCGATTCCCCATCTCAGCCCAGAAAGCAGGTAGAACAAGTTTTGTGGTGCCTTTCAGCTGCCTACCGGGGTAGTGTAAAAACTACCAACAGAACTCGTTTCTGGCACCTTCCCCGGTGGAGTTGTGCATGGGGTGTGTTTGGAACATTTTGTCACCAGCCGAGTCCAAAATTCATCTATTCCCCATCTCAGCCCAGAAAGCAGGTACAAAAAGTTTTGTGGTGCCTTTCAGCTGCCTACCGGGGGTAGTGTAAAAACTACCAACAGAACTCGTTTCTGGCACCTTCCCCGGTGGAGTTGTGCATGGGGTGTGTTTGGAACATTTTGTCACCAGCCGAGTCCAAAATTCAGCGATTCCCCATCTCAGCCCAGAAAGCAGGTAGAACAAGTTTTGTGGTGCCTTTCAGCTTGCCTACCGGGGTAGTGTAAAAACTACCAACAGAACTCGTTTCTGGCACCTTCCCCGGTGGAGTTGTGCATGGGGTGTGTTTGGAACATTTTGTCACCAGCCGAGTCCAAAATTCAGCGATTCCCCATCTCAGCCCAGAAAGCAGGTAGAACAAGTTTTGTGGTGCCTTTCAGCTGCCTACCGGGGTAGTGTAAAAACTACCAACAGAACTCGTTTCTGGCACCTTCCCCGGTGGAGTTGTGCATGGGGTGTGTTTGGAACATTTTGTCACCAGCCGAGTCCAAAATTCAGCGATTCCCCATCTCAGCCCAGAAAGCAGGTAGAACAAGTTTTGTGGTGCCTTTCAGCTGCCTACCGGGGTAGTGTAAAAACTACCAACAGAACTCGTTTCTGGCACCTTCCCCGGTGGAGTTGTGCATGGGGTGTGTTTGGAACATTTTGTCACCAGCCGAGTCCAAAATTCAGCTGATCCCCATCTCAGCCCAGAAAGCAGGTAGAAAAACTTTTGTGGTGCCTTTCAGCTGCCTACCGGGGTAGTGTAAAAACTACCAGCAGAACTCGTTTCTGGCACCTTCCCCGGTGGAGTTGTGCATGGGGTGTGTTTGGAACATTTTGTCACCAGCCGAGTCCAAAATTCAGCGATTCCCCATCTCAGCCCAGAAAGCAGGTAGAACAAGTTTTGTGGTGCCTTTCAGCTGCCTACCGGGGTAGTGTAAAAACTACCAACAGAACTCGTTTCTGGCACCTTCCCCGGTGGAGTTGTGCATGGGGTGTGTTTGGAACATTTTGTCACCAGCCGAGTCCAAAATTCAGCGATTCCCCATCTCAGCCCAGAAAGCAGGTAGAACAAGTTTTGTGGTGCCTTTCAGCTGCCTACCGGGGGTAGTGTAAAAACTACCAACAGAACTCGTTTCTGGCACCTTCCCCGGTGGAGTTGTGCATGGGGTGTGTTTGGAACATTTTGTCACCAGCCGAGTCCCAAAATTCAGCGATTCCCCATCTCAGCCCAGAAAGCAGGTAGAACAAGTTTTGTGGTGCCTTTCAGCTGCCTACCGGGGTAGTGTAAAAACTACCAACAGAACTCGTTTCTGGCACCTTCCCCGGTGGAGTTGTGCATGGGGTGTGTTTGGAACATTTTGTCACCAGCCGAGTCCAAAATTCAGCGATTCCCCATCTCAGCCCAGAAAGCAGGTAGAACAAGTTTTGTGGTGCCTTTCAGCTGCCTACCGGGGTAGTGTAAAAACTACCAACAGAACTCGTTTCTGGCACCTTCCCCGGTGGAGTTGTGCATGGGGGTGTGTTTGGAACATTTTGTCACCAGCCGAGTCCAAAATTCAGCGATTCCCCATCTCAGCCCAGAAAGCAGGTAGAACAAGTTAACAAGTTTTGTGGTGCCTTTCAGCTGCCTACCGGGGTAGTGTAAAAACTACCAACAGAACTCGTTTCTGGCACCTTCCCCGGTGGAGTTGTGCATGGGGTGTGTTTGGAACATTTTGTCACCAGCCGAGTCCAAAATTCAGCGATTCCCCATCTCAGCCCAGAAAGCAGGTAGAACAAGTTTTGTGGTGCCTTTCAGCTGCCTACCGGGGTAGTGTAAAAACTACCAACAGAACTCGTTTCTGGCACCTTCCCCGGTGGAGTTGTGCATGGGGTGTGTTTGGAACATTTTGTCACCAGCCGAGTCCAAAATTCAGCGATTCCCCATCTCAGCCCAGAAAGCAGGTAGAACAAGTTTTGTGGTGCCTTTCAGCTGCCTACCGGGGTAGTGTAAAAACTACCAACAGAACTCGTTTCTGGCACCTTCCCCGGTGGAGGTGTGCATGGGGTGTGTTTGGAACATTTTGTCACCAGCCGAGTCCAAAATTCAGCCGTTCCCCATCTCAGCCCAGAAAGCAGGTAGAACAAGTTTTGTGGTGCCTTTCAGCTGCCTACCGGGGTAGTGTAAAAACTACCAACAGAACTCGTTTCTGGCACCTTCCCCGGTGGAGTTGTGCATGGGGTGTGTTTGGAACATTTTGTCACCAGCCGAGTCCAAAATTCAGCGATTCCCCATCTCAGCCCAGAAAGCAGGTAGAACAAGTTTTGTGGTGCCTTTCAGCTGCCTACCGGGGTAGTGTAAAAACTACCAACAGAACTCGTTTCTGGCACCTTCCCCGGTGGAGTTGTGCATGGGGTGTGTTTGGAACATTTTGTCACCAGCCGAGTCCAAAATTCAGCGATTCCCCATCTCAGCCCAGAAAGCAGGTAGAACAAGTTTTGTGGTGCCTTTCAGCTGCCTACCGGGGTAGTGTAAAAACTACCAACAGAACTCGTTTCTGGCACCTTCCCCGGTGGAGTTGTGCATGGGGTGTGTTTGGAACATTTTGTCACCAGCCGAGTCCAAAATTCAGCGATTCCCCATCTCAGCCCAGAAAGCAAGTAGAACAAGTTTTGTGGTGCCTTTCAGCTGCCTACCGGGGTAGTGTAAAAACTACCAACAGAACTCGTTTCTGGCACCTTCCCCGGTGGAGGTGTGCATGGGGTGTGTTTGGAACATTTTGTCACCAGCCGAGTCCAAAATTCAGCTATTCCCCATCTCAGCCCAGAAAGCAGATAGAACCGGTTTTGTGGTGCCTTTCAGCTGCCTACCGGGGTAGTGTAAAAACTACCAACAGAACTCGTTTCGGGCACCTTCCCCGGTGGAGTTGTGCATGGGGTGTGTTTGGAACATTTTGTCACCAGCCGAGTCCAAAATTCAGCGATTCCCCATCTCAGCCCAGAAAGCAGGTAGAACAAGTTTTGTGGTGCCTTTCAGCTGCCTACCGGGGTAGTGTAAAAACTACCAACAGAACTCGTTTCTGGCACCTTCCCCGGTGGAGTTGTGCATGGGGTGTGTTTGGAACATTTTGTCACCAGCCGAGTCCAAAATTCAGCGATTCCCCATCTCAGCCCAGAAAGCAGGTAGAAAAACTTTTGTGGTGCCTTTCAGCTGCCTAGCGGGGTAGTGTAAAAACTACCAACAGAACTCGTTTCTGGCACCTTCCCCGGTGGAGTTGTGCATGGGGTGTGTTTGGAACATTTTGTCACCAGCCGAGTCCAAAATTCAGCTATTCCCCATCTCAGCCCAGAAAGCAGGTAGAACAAGTTTTGTGGTGCCTTTCAGCTGCCTACCGGGGTAGTGTAAAAAACTACCAACAGAACTCGTTTCTGGCACCTTCCCCAGTGGAGTTGTGCATGGGGTGTGTTTGGAACATTTTGTCACCAGCCGAGTCCAAAATTCAGCCGTTCCCCATCTCAGCCCAGAAAGCAGGTAGAACAAGTTTTGTGGTGCCTTTCAGCTGCCTACCGGGGTAGTGTAAAAACTACCAACAGAACTCGTTTCTGGCACCTTCCCCGGTGGAGTTGTGCATGGGGTGTGTTTGGAACATTTTGTCACCAGCCGAGTCCAAACTTCAGCGATTCCCCATCTCAGCCCAGAAAGCAGGTAGAACAAGTTTTGTGGTGCCTTTCAGCTGCCTACCGGGGTAGTGTAAAAACTACCAACAGAACTCCTTTCTGGCACTTCCCCGGTGGAGTTGTGCATGGGGTGTGTTTGGAACATTTTGTCACCAGCCGAGTCCAAAATTCAGCGATTCCCCATCTCAGCCCAGAAAGCAGGTAGAACAAGTTTTGTGGTGCCTTTCAGCTGCCTACCGGGGTAGTGTAAAAACTACCAACAGAACTCGTTTCTGGCACCTTCCCCGGTGGAGGTGTGCATGGGGTGTGTTTGGAACATTTTGTCACCAGCCGAGTCCAAAATTCAGCGATTCCCCATCTCAGCCCAGAAAGCAAGTAGAACAAGTTTTGTGGTGCCTTTCAGCTGCCTACCGGGGTAGTGTAAAAACTACCAACAGAACTCGTTTCTGGCACCTTCCCCGGTGGAGGTGTGCATGGGGTGTGTTTGGAACATTTTGTCACCAGCCGAGTCCAAAATTCAGCTATTCCCCATCTCAGCCCAGAAAGCAGGTAGAACAAGTTTTGTGGTGCCTTTCAGCTGCCTACCGGGGTAGTGTAAAAACTACCAACAGAACTCGTTTCTGGCACCTTCCCCGGTGGAGTTGTGCATGGGGTGTGTTTGGAACATTTTGTCACCAGCCGAGTCCAAAATTCAGCGATTCCCCATCTCAGCCCAGAAAGCAGGTAGAACAAGTTTTGTGGTGCCTTTCAGCTGCCTACCGGGGTAGTGTAAAAACTACCAACAGAACTCGTTTCTGGCACCTTCCCCGGTGGAGTTGTGCATGGGGTGTGTTTGGAACATTTTGTCACCAGCCGAGTCCAAAATTCAGCGATTCCCCATCTCAGCCCAGAAAGCAGGTAGAACAAGTTTTGTGGTGCCTTTCAGCTGCCTACCGGGGTAGTGTAAAAACTACCAACAGAACTCGTTTCTGGCACCTTCCCCGGTGGAGTTGTGCATGGGCTGTGTTTGGAACATTTTGTCACCAGCCGAGTCCAAAATTCAGCTATTCCCCATCTCAGCCCAGAAAGCAGGTAGAACAAGTTTTGTGGTGCCTTTCAGCTGCCTACCGGGGTAGTGTAAAAACTACCAACAGAACTCGTTTCTGGCACCTTCCCCGGTGGAGTTGTGCATGGGGTGTGTTTGGAACATTTTGTCACCAGCCGAGTCCAAAATTCAGCCGTTCCCCATCTCAGCCCAGAAAGCAGGTAGAACAAGTTTTGTGGTGCCTTTCAGGTGCCTACCGGGGTAGTGTAAAAACTACCAACAGAACTCGTTTCTGGCACCTTCCCCGGTGGAGTTGTGCATGGGGTGTGTTTGGAACATTTTGTCACCAGCCGAGTCCAAACTTCAGCGATTCCCCATCTCAGCCCAGAAAGCAGGTAGAACAAGTTTTGTGGTGCCTTTCAGCTGCCTACCGGGGTAGTGTAAAAACTACCAACAGAACTCCTTTCTGGCACTTCCCCGGTGGAGTTGTGCATGGGGTGTGTTTGGAACATTTTGTCACCAGCCGAGTCCAAAATTCAGCGATTCCCCATCTCAGCCCAGAAAGCAGGTAGAACAAGTTTTGTGGTGCCTTTCAGCTGCCTACCGGGGTAGTGTAAAAACTACCAACGGAACTCGTTTCTGGCACCTTCCCCGGTGGAGTTGTGCATGGGGTGTGTTTGGAACATTTTGTCACCAGCCGAGTCCAAAATTCAGCTATTCCCCATCTCAGCCCAGAAAGCAGGTAGAACAAGTTTTGTGGTGCCTTTCAGCTGCCTACCGGGGTAGTGTAAAAACTACCAACAGAACTCGTTTCTGGCACCTTCCCCGGTGGAGTTGTGCATGGGGTGTGTTTGGAACATTTTGTCAGCAGCCGAGTCCAAAATTCAGCCGTTCCCCATCTCAGCCCAGAAAGCAGGTAGAACAAGTTTTGTGGTGCCTTTCAGCTGCCTACCGGGGTAGTGTAAAAACTACCAACAGAACTCGTTTCTGGCACCTTCCCCGGTGGAGTTGTGCATGGGGTGTGTTTGGAACATTTTGTCACCAGCCGAGTCCAAAATTCAGCCGTTCCCCATCTCAGCCCAGAAAGCAGGTAGAAAAACTTTTGTGGTGCCTTTCTCTTGCCTACCGGGGTAGTGTAAAAACTACCAACAGAACTCGTTTCTGGCACCTTCCCCGGTGGAGTTGTGCATGGGGTGTGTTTGGAACATTTTGTTACCAGCCGAGTCCAAAATTCAGCCGTTCCCCATCTCAGCCCAGAAAGCAGGTAGAACAAGTTTTGTGGTGCCTTTCAGCTGCCTACCGGGGTAGTGTAAAAACTACCAACAGAACTCGTTTCTGGCACCTTCCCCGGTGGAGTTGTGCATGGGGTGTGTTTGGAACATTTTGTCACCAGCCGAGTCCAAAGTAGAGCCGTTCCCCATCTCAGCCCAGAAAGCACGTAGAACAAGTTTTGTGGTGCCTTTCAGCTGCCTACCGGGGTAGTGTAAAAACTACCAACAGAACTCGTTTCTGGCACCTTCCCCGGTGGAGTTGTGCATGGGGTGTGTTTGGAACATTTTGTTACCAGCCGAGTCCAAAATTCAGCGATTCCCCATCTCAGCCCAGAAAGCAAGTAGAACAAGTTTTGTGGTGCCTTTCAGCTGCCTACCGGGGTAGTGTAAAAACTACCAACAGAACTCGTTTCTGGCACCTTCCCTGGTGGAGGTGTGCATGGGGTGTGTTTGGAACATTTTGTCACCAGCCGAGTCCAAAATTCAGCCATTCCCCATCTCAGCCCAGAAAGCAGGTAGAACAAGTTTTGTGGTGCCTTTCAGCTGCCTACCGGGGTACTGTAAAAACTACCAACAGAACTCGTTTTTGGCACCTTCCCCGGTGGAGTTGTTCATGGGGTGTGTTTGGAACATTTTGTTACCAGCCGAGTCCAAAATTCAGCCGTTCCCCATCTCTAGCCCAGGAAGCAGATAGAAACAGTTTTGTGGTGCCTTTCAGCTGCCTACCGGGGTAGTGTAAAAACTACCAACAGAACTCGTTTCTGGCACCTTCCCCGGTGGAGGTGTGCATGGGGTGTGTTTGGAACATTTTGTCACCAGCCGAGTCCAAAATTCAGCGATTCCCCATCTCAGCCCAGGAAGCAGATAGAACCGGTTTTGTGGTGCCTTTCAGCTGCCTACCGGGGTAGTGTAAAAACTACCAACAGAACTCGTTTCTGGCACCTTCCCCGGTGGAGTTGTGCATGGGGTGTGTTTGGAACATTTTGTCACCAGCCGAGTCCAAAATTCAGCGATTCCCCATCTCAGCCCAGAAAGCAGGTAGAACAAGTTTTGTGGTGCCTTTCAGCTGCCTACCGGGGTAGTGTAAAAACTACCAACAGAACTCGTTTCTGGCACCTTCCCCGGTGGAGGTGTGCATGGGGTGTGTTTGGAACATTTTGTTACCAGCCGAGTCCAAAATTCAGCCGTTCCCCATCTCAGCCCAGAAAGCAGGTAGAACAAGTTTTGTGGTGCCTTTCAGCTGCCTACCGGGGTAGTGTAAAAACTACCAACAGAACTCGTTTCTGGCACCTTCCCCGGTGGAGTTGTGCATGGGGTGTGTTTGGAACATTTTGTCACCAGCCGAGTCCAAAATTCAGCCGTTCCCCATCTCAGCCCAGAAAGCAGGTAGAACAAGTTTTGTGGTGCCTTTCAGCTGCCTACCGGGGTAGTGTAAAAACTACCAACAGAACTCGTTTCTGGCACCTTCCCCGGTGGAGTTGTGCATGGGGTGTGTTTGGAACATTTTGTCACCAGCCGAGTCCAAAATTCAGCCGTTCCCCATCTCAGCCCAGAAAGCACGTAGAACAAGTTTTGTGGTGCCTTTCAGCTGCCTACCGGGGTAGTGTAAAAACTACCAACAGAACTCGTTTCTGGCACCTTCCCCGGTGGAGTTGTGCATGGGGTGTGTTTGGAACATTTTGTTACCAGCCGAGTCCAAAATTCAGCGATTCCCCATCTCAGCCCAGAAAGCAAGTAGAACAAGTTTTGTGGTGCCTTTCAGCTGCCTACCGGGGTAGTGTAAAAACTACCAACAGAACTCGTTTCTGGCACCTTCCCCGGTGGAGGTGTGCATGGGGTGTGTTTGGAACATTTTGTCACCAGCCGAGTCCAAAATTCAGCCATTCCCCATCTCAGCCCAGAAAGCAGGTAGAACAAGTTTTGTGGTGCCTTTCAGCTGCCTACCGGGGTACTGTAAAAACTACCAACAGAACTCGTTTTTGGCACCTTCCCCGGTGGAGTTGTTCATGGGGTGTGTTTGGAACATTTTGTTACCAGCCGAGTCCAAAATTCAGCCGTTCCCCATCTCTAGCCCAGGAAGCAGATAGAACCAGTTTTGTGGTGCCTTTCGGCTGCCTACCGGGGGTAGTGTAAAAACTACCAACAGAACTCGTTTCTGGCACCTTCCCTGGTGGAGGTGTGCATGGGGGTGTGTTTGGAACATTTTGTCACCAGCCGAGTCCAAAAACTCAGCCGTTCCCCATCTCAGCCCAGAAAGCAGGTAGAACAAGTTTTGTGGTGCCTTTCAGCTGCCTACCGGGGGGTAGTATAAAAACTACCAACAGAACTCGTTTCTGGCACCTTCCCCGGTGGAGGTGTGCATGGGGTGTGTTTGGAACATTTTGTCCCCAGCCGAGTCCAAAATTCAGCTGTTCCCCATCTCTAGCCCAGGAAGCAGATAGAACAGGTTTAGTGGTGCCTTTCAGCTGCCTACCGGGGGTAGTGTAAAAACTACCAACAGAACTCGTTCCTGGCACCTTCCCCGGTGGAGTTGTGCATGGGGTGTGTTTGGAACATTTTGTCACCAGCCGAGTCCAAAATTCAGCCGTTCCCCATCTCAGCCCAGAAAGGAGGTAGAACAAGTTTTGTGGTGCCTTTCAGCTGCCTACCGGGGTAGTGTAAAAACTACCAACAGAACTCGTTTCTGGCACCTTCCCCGGTGGAGTTGTGCATGGGGTGTGTTTGGAACATTTTGTCACCAGCCGAGTCCAAAATTCAGCGATTCCCCATCTCAGCCCAGAAAGCAGGTAGAACAAGTTTTGTGGTGCCTTTCAGCTGCCTACCGGGGTAGTGTAAAAACTACCAACAGAACTCGTTTCTGGCACCTTCCCCGGTGGAGTTGTGCATGGGGTGTGTTTGGAACATTTTGTCACCAGCCGAGTCCAAAATTCAGCGATTCCCCATCTCAGCCCAGAAAGCAGGTAGAACAAGTTTTGTGGTGCCTTTCAGCTGCCTACCGGGGTAGTGTAAAAACTACCAACAGAACTCGTTTCTGGCACCTTCCCCGGTGGAGGTGTGCATGGGGTGTGTTTGGAACATTTTGTTACCAGCCGAGTCCAAAATTCAGCGATTCCCCATCTCAGCCCAGAAAGCAGGTAGAACAAGTTTTGTGGTGCCTTTCTCTTGCCTACCGGGGTACTGTAAAAACTACCAACAGAACTCGTTTCTGGCACCTTCCCCGGTGGAGTTGTGCATGGGGTGTGTTTGGAACATTTTGTTACCAGCCGAGTCCAAAATTCAGCCGTTCCCCATCTCAGCCCAGAAAGCAGGTAGAACAAGTTTTGTGGTGCCTTTCAGCTGCCTACCGGGGTAGTGTAAAAACTACCAACAGAACTCGTTTCTGGCACCTTCCCCGGTGGAGTTGTGCATGGGGTGTGTTTGGAACATTTTGTCACCAGCCGAGTCCAAAATTCAGCGATTCCCCATCTCAGCCCAGGAAGCAGATAGAACCGGTTTTGTGGTGCCTTTCAGCTGCCTACCGGGGTAGTGTAAAAACTACCAACAGAACTCGTTTCTGGCACCTTCCCCGGTGGAGTTGTGCATGGGGTGTGTTTGGAACATTTTGTCACCAGCCGAGTCCAAAATTCAGCGATTCCCCATCTCAGCCCAGAAAGCAGGTAGAACAAGTTTTGTGGTGCCTTTCAGCTGCCTACCGGGGTAGTGTAAAAACTACCAACAGAACTCGTTTCTGGCACCTTCCCCGGTGGAGTTGTGCATGGGCTGTGTTTGGAACATTTTGTTACCAGCCGAGTCCAAAATTCAGCCGTTCCCCATCTCAGCCCAGAAAGCAGGTAGAACAAGTTTTGTGGTGCCTTTCAGCTGCCTACCGGGGGTAGTGTAAAAACTACCAACAGAACTCGTTTCTGGCACCTTCCCCGGTGGAGTTGTGCATGGGGTGTGTTTGGAACATTTTGTCACCAGCCGAGTCCAAAATTCAGCCGTTCCCCATCTCAGCCCAGAAAGCAGGTAGAACAAGTTTTGTGGTGCCTTTCAGCTGCCTACCGGGGTAGTGTAAAAACTACCAACAGAACTCGTTTCTGGCACCTTCCCCGGTGGAGTTGTGCATGGGGTGTGTTTGGAACATTTTGTCACCAGCCGAGTCCAAAGTAGAGCCGTTCCCCATCTCAGCCCAGAAAGCACGTAGAACAAGTTTTGTGGTGCCTTTCAGCTGCCTACCGGGGTAGTGTAAAAACTACCAACAGAACTCGTTTCTGGCACCTTCCCCGGTGGAGTTGTGCATGGGGTGTGTTTGGAACATTTTGTCACCAGCCGAGTCCAAAATTCAGCGATTCCCCATCTCAGCCCAGAAAGCAAGTAGAACAAGTTTTGTGGTGCCTTTCAGCTGCCTACCGGGGTAGTGTAAAAACTACCAACAGAACTCGTTTCTGGCACCTTCCCCGGTGGAGTTGTGCATGGGGTGTGTTTGGAACATTTTGTCACCAGCCGAGTCCAAAATTCAGCGATTCCCCATCTCAGCCCAGAAAGCAGGTAGAACAAGTTTTGTGGTGCCTTTCAGCTGCCTACCGGGGTACTGTAAAAACTACCAACAGAACTCGTTTCTGGCACCTTCCCCGGTGGAGTTGTTCATGGGGTGTGTTTGGAACATTTTGTTACCAGCCGAGTCCAAAATTCAGCCGTTCCCCATCTCTAGCCCAGGAAGCAGATAGAACCAGTTTTGTGGTGCCTTTCAGCTGCCTACCGGGGTAGTGTAAAAACTACCAACAGAACTCGTTTCTGGCACCTTCCCCGGTGGAGGTGTGCATGGGGTGTGTTTGGAACATTTTGTCACCAGCCGAGTCCAAAACTCAGCCGTTCCCCATCTCAGCCCAGAAAGCAGGTAGAACAAGTTTTGTGGTGCCTTTCAGCTGCCTACCGGGGGTAGTGTAAAAACTACAAACAGAACTCGTTTCTGGCACCTTCCCCGGTGGAGTTGTGCATGGGCTGTGTTTGGAACATTTTGTTACCAGCCGAGTCCAAAATTCAGCCGTTCCCCATCTCAGCCCAGAAAGCAGGTAGAACAAGTTTTGTGGTGCCTTTCAGCTGCCTACCGGGGTAGTGTAAAAACTACCAACAGAACTCGTTTCTGGCACCTTCCCCGGTGGAGTTGTGCATGGGGTGTGTTTGGAACATTTTGTCACCAGCCGAGTCCAAAATTCAGCCGTTCCCCATCTCAGCCCAGAAAGCAGGTAGAACAAGTTTTGTGGTGCCTTTCAGCTGCCTACCGGGGGTAGTGTAAAAACTACCAACAGAACTCGTTTCTGGCACCTTCCCCGGTGGAGTTGTGCATGGGGTGTGTTTGGAACATTTTGTCACCAGCCGAGTCCAAAGTAGAGCCGTTCCCCATCTCAGCCCAGAAAGCACGTAGAACAAGTTTTGTGGTGCCTTTCAGCTGCCTACCGGGGTAGTGTAAAAACTACCAACAGAACTCGTTTCTGGCACCTTCCCCGGTGGAGTTGTGCATGGGGTGTGTTTGGAACATTTTGTCACCAGCCGAGTCCAAAATTCAGCGATTCCCCATCTCAGCCCAGAAAGCAAGTAGAACAAGTTTTGTGGTGCCTTTCAGCTGCCTACCGGGGTAGTGTAAAAACTACCAACAGAACTCGTTTCTGGCACCTTCCCCGGTGGAGTTGTGCATGGGGTGTGTTTGGAACATTTTGTCACCAGCCGAGTCCAAAATTCAGCGATTCCCCATCTCAGCCCAGAAAGCAGGTAGAACAAGTTTTGTGGTGCCTTTCAGCTGCCTACCGGGGTACTGTAAAAACTACCAACAGAACTCGTTTCTGGCACCTTCCCCGGTGGAGTTGTTCATGGGGTGTGTTTGGAACATTTTGTTACCAGCCGAGTCCAAAATTCAGCCGTTCCCCATCTCTAGCCCAGGAAGCAGATAGAACCAGTTTTGTGGTGCCTTTCAGCTGCCTACCGGGGTAGTGTAAAAACTACCAACAGAACTCGTTTCTGGCACCTTCCCCGGTGGAGGTGTGCATGGGGTGTGTTTGGAACATTTTGTCACCAGCCGAGTCCAAAACTCAGCCGTTCCCCATCTCAGCCCAGAAAGCAGGTAGAACAAGTTTTGTGGTGCCTTTCAGCTGCCTACCGGGGTAGTGTAAAAACTACCAACAGAACTCGTTTCTGGCACCTTCCCCGGTGGAGTTGTGCATGGGGTGTGTTTGGAACATTTTGTCACCAGCCGAGTCCAAAATTCAGCCGTTCCCCATCTCAGCCCAGAAAGCAGGTAGAACAAGTTTTGTGGTGCCTTTCAGCTGCCTACCGGGGTAGTGTAAAAACTACCAACAGAACTCGTTTCTGGCACCTTCCCCGGTGGAGTTGTGCATGGGGTGTGTTTGGAACATTTTGTCACCAGCCGAGTCCAAAGTAGAGCCGTTCCCCATCTCAGCCCAGAAAGCACGTAGAACAAGTTTTGTGGTGCCTTTCAGCTGCCTACCGGGGTAGTGTAAAAACTACCAACAGAACTCGTTTCTGGCACCTTCCCCGGTGGAGTTGTGCATGGGGTGTGTTTGGAACATTTTGTCACCAGCCGAGTCCAAAATTCAGCGATTCCCCATCTCAGCCCAGAAAGCAAGTAGAACAAGTTTTGTGGTGCCTTTCAGCTGCCTACCGGGGTAGTGTAAAAACTACCAACAGAACTCGTTTCTGGCACCTTCCCCGGTGGAGTTGTGCATGGGGTGTGTTTGGAACATTTTGTCACCAGCCGAGTCCAAAATTCAGCGATTCCCCATCTCAGCCCAGAAAGCAGGTAGAACAAGTTTTGTGGTGCCTTTCAGCTGCCTACCGGGGTACTGTAAAAACTACCAACAGAACTCGTTTCTGGCACCTTCCCCGGTGGAGTTGTTCATGGGGTGTGTTTGGAACATTTTGTTACCAGCCGAGTCCAAAATTCAGCCGTTCCCCATCTCTAGCCCAGGAAGCAGATAGAACCAGTTTTGTGGTGCCTTTCAGCTGCCTACCGGGGTAGTGTAAAAACTACCAACAGAACTCGTTTCTGGCACCTTCCCCGGTGGAGGTGTGCATGGGGTGTGTTTGGAACATTTTGTCACCAGCCGAGTCCAAAACTCAGCCGTTCCCCATCTCAGCCCAGAAAGCAGGTAGAACAAGTTTTGTGGTGCCTTTCAGCTGCCTACCGGGGTAGTATAAAAACTACCAACAGAACTCGTTTCTGGCACCTTCCCCGGTGGAGGTGTGCATGGGGTGTGTTTGGAACATTCTGTCCCCAGCCGAGTCCAAAATTCAGCTGTTCCCCATCTCTAGCCCAGGAAGCAGATAGAACAGGTTTAGTGGTGCCTTTCAGCTGCCTACCGGGGTAGTGTAAAAACTACCAACAGAACTCGTTTCTGGCACCTTCCCCGGTGGAGGTGTGCATGGGGTGTGTTTGGAACATTTTGTTACCAGCCGAGTCCAAAACTCAGCCGTTCCCCATCTCAGCCCAGAAAGCAGGTAGAACAAGTTTTGTGGTGCCTTTCAGCTGCCTACCGGGGTAGTGTAAAAACTACCAACAGAACTCGTTTCTGGCACCTTCCCCGGTGGAGTTGTGCATGGGGTGTGTTTGGAACATTTTGTCACCAGCCGAGTCCAAAATTCAGCGATTCCCCATCTCAGCCCAGAAAGCAGGTAGAACAAGTTTTGTGGTGCCTTTCAGCTGCCTACCGGGGTAGTGTAAAAACTACCAACAGAACTCGTTTCTGGCACCTTCCCCGGTGGAGTTGTGCAGGGGGTGTGTTTGGAACATTTTGTCACCAGCCGAGTCCAAAATTCAGCGATTCCCCATCTCAGCCCAGAAAGCAGGTAGAACAAGTTTTGTGGTGCCTTTCAGCTGCCTACCGGGGTAGTGTAAAAACTACCAACAGAACTCGTTTCTGGCACCTTCCCCGGTGGAGTTGTGCATGGGGTGTGTTTGGAACATTTTGTTACCAGCCGAGTCCAAAATTCAGCCGTTCCCCATCTGAGCCCAGAAAGCAGGTAGAACAAGTTTTGTGGTGCCTTTCAGCTGCCTACCGGGGTAGTGTAAAAACTACCAACAGAACTCGTTTCTGGCACCTTCCCCGGTGGAGTTGTGCATGGGGTGTGTTTGGAACATTTTGTCACCAGCCGAGTCCAAAATTCAGCCGTTCCCCATCTCAGCCCAGAAAGCAGGTAGAACAAGTTTTGTGGTGCCTTTCAGCTGCCTACCGGGGTAGTGTAAAAACTACCAACAGAACTCGTTTCTGGCACCTTCCCCGGTGGAGTTGTGCATGGGGTGTGTTTGGAACATTTTGTCACCAGCCGAGTCCAAAATTCAGCGATTCCCCATCTCAGCCCAGAAAGCAGGTAGAACAAGTTTTGTGGTGCCTTTCAGCTGCCTACCGGGGTAGTGTAAAAACTACCAACAGAACTCGTTTCTGGCACCTTCCCCGGTGGAGTTGTGCATGGGGTGTGTTTGGAACATTTTGTCACCAGCCGAGTCCAAAATTCAGCCGTTCCCCATCTCAGCCCAGAAAGCAGGTAGAACAAGTTTTGTGGTGCCTTTCAGCTGCCTACCGGGGTAGTGTAAAAACTACCAACAGAACTCGTTTCTGGCACCTTCCCCGGTGGAGTTGTGCATGGGGTGTGTTTGGAACATTTTGTCACCAGCCGAGTCCAAAGTAGAGCCGTTCCCCATCTCAGCCCAGAAAGCACGTAGAACAAGTTTTGTGGTGCCTTTCAGCTGCCTACCGGGGTAGTGTAAAAACTACCAACAGAACTCGTTTCTGGCACCTTCCCCGGTGGAGTTGTGCATGGGGTGTGTTTGGAACATTTTGTCACCAGCCGAGTCCAAAATTCAGCGATTCCCCATCTCAGCCCAGAAAGCAAGTAGAACAAGTTTTGTGGTGCCTTTCAGCTGCCTACCGGGGTAGTGTAAAAACTACCAACAGAACTCGTTTCTGGCACCTTCCCCGGTGGAGTTGTGCATGGGGTGTGTTTGGAACATTTTGTCACCAGCCGAGTCCAAAATACAGCCGTTCCCCATCTCAGCCCAGAAAGCAGGTAGAACAAGTTTTGTGGTGCCTTTCAGCTGCCTACCGGGGTACTGTAAAAACTACAAAAAGAACTCGTTTTTGGCACCTTCCCCGGTGGAGTTGTTCATGGGGTGTGTTTGGAACATTTTGTTACCAGCCGAGTCCAAAATTCAGCCGTTCCCCATCTCTAGCCCAGGAAGCAGATAGAACCAGTTTTGTGGTGCCTTTCAGCTGCCTACCGGGGTAGTGTAAAAACTACCAACAGAACTCGTTTCTGGCACCTTCCCCGGTGGAGGTGTGCATGGGGTGTGTTTGGAACATTTTGTCACCAGCCGAGTCCAAAACTCAGCCGTTCCCCATCTCAGCCCAGAAAGCAGGTAGAACAAGTTTTGTGGTGCCTTTCAGCTGCCTACCGGGGTAGTATAAAAACTACCAACAGAACTCGTTTCTGGCACCTTCCCCGGTGGAGGTGTGCATGGGGTGTGTTTGGAACATTCTGTCCCCAGCCGAGTCCAAAATTCAGCTGTTCCCCATCTCTAGCCCAGGAAGCAGATAGAACAGGTTTAGTGGTGCCTTTCAGCTGCCTACCGGGGTACTGTAAAAACTACCAACAGAACTCGTTTCTGGCACCTTCCCCGGTGGAGTTGTGCATGGGGTGTGTTTGGAACATTTTGTTACCAGCCGAGTCCAAAATTCAGCCGTTCCCCATCTCAGCCCAGAAAGCAGGTAGAACAAGTTTTGTGGTGCCTTTCAGCTGCCTACCGGGGTAGTGTAAAAACTACCAACAGAACTCGTTTCTGGCACCTTCCCCGGTGGAGTTGTGCATGGGGTGTGTTTGGAACATTTTGTTACCAGCCGAGTCCAAAATTCAGCCGTTCCCCATCTCTAGCCCAGGAAGCAGATAGAACCAGTTTTGTGGTGCCTTTCAGCTGCCTACCGGGGTAGTGTAAAAACTACCAACAGAACTCGTTTCTGGCACCTTCCCCGGTGGAGGTGTGCATGGGGTGTGTTTGGAACATTTTGTCACCAGCCGAGTCCAAAACTCAGCCGTTCCCCATCTCAGCCCAGAAAGCAGGTAGAACAAGTTTTGTGGTGCCTTTCAGCTGCCTACCGGGGTAGTATAAAAACTACCAACAGAACTCGTTTCTGGCACCTTCCCCGGTGGAGGTGTGCATGGGGTGTGTTTGGAACATTCTGTCCCCAGCCGAGTCCAAAATTCAGCTGTTCCCCATCTCTAGCCCAGGAAGCAGATAGAACAGGTTTAGTGGTGCCTTTCAGCTGCCTACCGGGGTACTGTAAAAACTACCAACAGAACTCGTTTCTGGCACCTTCCCCGGTGGAGTTGTGCATGGGGTGTGTTTGGAACATTTTGTTACCAGCCGAGTCCAAAATTCAGCCGTTCCCCATCTCAGCCCAGAAAGCAGGTAGAACAAGTTTTGTGGTGCCTTTCAGCTGCCTACCGGGGTAGTGTAAAAACTACCAACAGAACTCGTTTCTGGCACCTTCCCCGGTGGAGTTGTGCATGGGGTGTGTTTGGAACATTTTGTCACCAGCCGAGTCCAAAATTCAGCGATTCCCCATCTCAGCCCAGAAAGCAGGTAGAACAACTTTTGTGGTGCCTTTCAGCTGCCTACCGGGGTAGTGTAAAAACTACCAACAGAACTCGTTTCTGGCACCTTCCCCGGTGGAGTTGTGCATGGGGTGTGTTTGGAACATTTTGTCACCAGCCGAGTCCAAAATTCAGCCGTTCCCCATCTCAGCCCAGAAAGCAGGTAGAACAAGTTTTGTGGTGCCTTTCAGCTGCCTACCGGGGTAGTGTAAAAACTACCAACAGAACTCGTTTCTGGCACCTTCCCCGGTGGAGTTGTGCATGGGGTGTGTTTGGAACATTTTGTCACCAGCCGAGTCCAAAATTCAGCGATTCCCCATCTCAGCCCAGAAAGCAGGTAGAACAAGTTTTGTGGTGCCTTTCAGCTGCCTACCGGGGTAGTGTAAAAACTACCAACAGAACTCGTTTCTGGCACCTTCCCCGGTGGAGTTGTGCATGGGGTGTGTTTGGAACATTTTGTCACCAGCCGAGTCCAAAATTCAGCCGTTCCCCATCTCAGCCCAGAAAGCAGGTAGAACAAGTTTTGTGGTGCCTTTCAGCTGCCTACCGGGGTAGTGTAAAAACTACCAACAGAACTCGTTTCTGGCACCTTCCCCGGTGGAGTTGTGCATGGGGTGTGTTTGGAACATTTTGTTACCAGCCGAGTCCAAAATTCAGCGATTCCCCATCTCAGCCCAGAAAGCAGGTAGAACAAGTTTTGTGGTGCCTTTCAGCTGCCTACCGGGGTAGTGTAAAAACTACCAACAGAACTCGTTTCTGGCACCTTCCCCGGTGGAGTTGTGCATGGGGTGTGTTTGGAACATTTTGTCACCAGCCGAGTCCAAAATTCAGCGATTCCCCATCTTAGCCCAGAAAGCAGGTAGAACAAGTTTTGTGGTGCCTTTCAGCTGCCTACCGGGGTAGTGTAAAAACTACCAACAGAACTCGTTTCTGGCACCTTCCCCGGTGGAGTTGTGCATGGGGTGTGTTTGGAACATTTTGTCACCAGCCGAGTCCAAAATTCAGCGATTCCCCATCTCAGCCCATAAAGCAGGTAGAACAAGTTTTGTGGTGCCTTTCAGCTGCCTACCGGGGGAGTGTAAAAACTACCAACAGAACTCGTTTCTGGCACCTTCCCCGGTGGAGGTGTGCATGGGGTGTGTTTGGAACATTTTGTCACCAGCCGAGTCCAAAATTCAGCCATTCCCATCTCAGCCCAGAAAGCAGGTAGAACAAGTTTTGTGGTGCCTTTCAGCTGCCTACCGGGGTAGTATAAAAACTACCAACAGAACTCGTTTCTGGCACCTTCCCCGGTGGAGGTGTGCATGGGGTGTGTTTGGAACATTCTGTCCCCAGCCGAGTCCAAAATTCAGCTGTTCCCCATCTCTAGCCCAGGAAGCAGATAGAACAGGTTTAGTGGTGCCTTTCAGCTGCCTACCGGGGTAGTGTAAAAACTACCAACAGAACTCGTTTCTGGCACCTTCCCCGGTGGAGTTGTGCATGGGGTGTGTTTGGAACATTTTGTCACCAGCCGAGTCCAAAATTCAGCCGTTCCCCATCTCAGCCCAGAAAGCAGGTAGAACAAGTTTTGTGGTGCCTTTCAGCTGCCTACCGGGGTAGTGTAAAAACTACCAACAGAACTCGTTTCTGGCACCTTCCCCGGTGGAGTTGTGCATGGGGTGTGTTTGGAACATTTTGTTACCAGCCGAGTCCAAAATTCAGCGATTCCCCATCTCAGCCCAGAAAGCAGGTAGAACAAGTTTTGTGGTGCCTTTCAGCTGCCTACCGGGGTAGTGTAAAAACTACCAACAGAACTCGTTTCTGGCACCTTCCCCGGTGGAGTTGTGCATGGGGTGTGTTTGGAACATTTTGTCACCAGCCGAGTCCAAAATTCAGCGATTCCCCATCTTAGCCCAGAAAGCAGGTAGAACAAGTTTTGTGGTGCCTTTCAGCTGCCTACCGGGGTAGTGTAAAAACTACCAACAGAACTCGTTTCTGGCACCTTCCCCGGTGGAGTTGTGCATGGGGTGTGTTTGGAACATTTTGTCACCAGCCGAGTCCAAAATTCAGCGATTCCCCATCTCAGCCCATAAAGCAGGTAGAACAAGTTTTGTGGTGCCTTTCAGCTGCCTACCAGGGGAGTGTAAAAACTACCAACAGAACTCGTTTCTGGCACCTTCCCCGGTGGAGGTGTGCATGGGGTGTGTTTGGAACATTTTGTCACCAGCCGAGTCCAAAATTCAGCCATTCCCATCTCAGCCCAGAAAGCAGGTAGAACAAGTTTTGTGGTGCCTTTCAGCTGCCTACCGGGGTAGTATAAAAACTACCAACAGAACTCGTTTCTGGCACCTTCCCCGGTGGAGGTGTGCATGGGGTGTGTTTGGAACATTCTGTCCCCAGCCGAGTCCAAAATTCAGCTGTTCCCCATCTCTAGCCCAGGAAGCAGATAGAACAGGTTTAGTGGTGCCTTTCAGCTGCCTACCGGGGTAGTGTAAAAACTACCAACAGAACTCGATTTTGGCACCTTCCTCGGTGGAGTTGTGCATGGGGTGTGTTTGGAACATTTTGTCACCAGCCGAGTCCAAAACTCAGCTGTTCCCCATCTCAGCCCAGAAAGCAGGTAGAACAAGTTTTGTGGTGCCTTTCAGCTGCCTACCGGGGTACTGTAAAAACTACCAACAGAACTCGTTTCTGGCACCTTCCCCGGTGGAGTTGTGCATGGGGTGTGTTTGGAACATTTTGTCACCAGCCGAGTCCAAAATTCAGCGATTCCCCATCTCAGCCCAGAAAGCAGGTAGAACAAGTTTTGTGGTGCCTTTCAGCTGCCTACCGGGGTAGTGTAAAAACTACCAACAGAACTCATTTCTGGCACCTTCCCCGGTGGAGGTGTGCATGGGGTGTGTTTGGAACATTTTGTTACCAGCCGAGTCCAAAATTCAGCCGTTCCCCATCTCAGCCCAGAAAGCAGGTAGAACAAGTTTTGTGGTGCCTTTCAGCTGCCTACCGGGGTAGTGTAAAAACTACCAACAGAACTCGTTTCTGGCACCTTCCCCGGTGGAGTTGTGCATGGGGAGTGTTTGGAACATTTTGTCACCAGCCGAGTCCAAAACTCAGCGATTCCCCATCTCAGCCCAGAAAGCAGGTAGAAAAACTTTTGTGGTGCCTTTCAGCTGCCTACCGGGGTAGTTTAAACCTACCAACAGAACTCGTTTCTGGCACCTTCCCCGGAGGAGTTGTGCATGGGGTGTGTTTGGAACATTTTGTCACCAGCCGAGTCCAAAATTCAGCTGTTACCCATCTCAGCCCAGAAAGCAGGTAGAACAACTTTTGTGGTGCCTTTCAGCTGCCTACCGGGGTAGTGTAAGAACTACCAACAGAACTCGTTTCTGGCACCTTCCCCGGTGGAGTTGTGCATGGGGTGTTTTTGGAACATTTTGTCACCAGCCGAGTCCAAAACTCAGCTGTTCCCCATCTCAGCCCAGAAAGCAGGTAGAACAAGTTTTGTGGTGCCTTTCTCTTGCCTACCGGGGTAGTGTAAAAACTACCAACAGAACTCGTTTCTGGCACCTTCCCCGGTGGAGTTGTGCATGGGGTGTGTTTGGAACATTTTGTCACCAGCCGAGTCCAAAATTCAGCGATTCCCCATCTCAGCCCAGAAAGCAGGTAGAACAAGTTTTGTGGTGCCTTTCAGCTGCCTACCGGGGTAGTGTAAAAACTACCAACAGAACTCCTTTCTGGCACCTTCCCCGGTGGAGTTGTGCATGGGGTGTGTTTGGAACATTTTGTCACCAGCCGAGTCCAAAATTCAGCTGTTCCCCATCTCAGCCCAGAAAGCAGGTAGAAAAACTTTTGTGGTGCCTTTCTCTTGCCTACCGGGGTACTGTAAAAACTACAAACAGAACTCATTTCTGGCACCTTCCCCGGTGGAGTTGTGCATGGGGTGTGTTTGGAACATTTTGTCACCAGCCGAGTCCAAAATTCAGCCGTTCCCCATCTCAGCCCAGAAAGCAGGTATGAACAAGTTTTGTGGTGCCTTTCAGCTGCCTACCGGGGTAGTGTAAAAACTACCAACAGAACTCGTTTCTGGCACCTTCCCCGGTGGAGGTGTGCATGGGGTGTGTTTGGAACATTTTGTCAGCAGCCGAGTCCAAAACTCAGCCGTTCCCCATCTCAGCCCAGAAAGCAGGTAGAACAAGTTTTGTGGTGCCTTTCAGCTGCCTACCGGGGTAGTATAAAAACTACCAACAGAACTCGTTTCTGGCACCTTCCCCGGTGGAGGTGTGCATGGGGTGTGTTTGGAACATTCTGTCCCCAGCCGAGTCCAAAATTCAGCTGTTCCCCATCTCTAGCCCAGGAAGCAGATAGAACCGGTTTTGTGGTGCCTTTCAGCTGCCTACCGGGGTAGTGTAAAAACTACCAACAGAACTCGTTTCTGGCACCTTCCCCGGTGGAGTTGTGCATGGGGTGTGTTTGGAACATTTTGTCACCAGCCGAGTCCAAAATTCAGCCGTTCCCCATCTCAGCCCAGAAAGCAGGTAGAAAAACTTTTGTGGTGCCTTTCTCTTGCCTACCGGGGTACTGTAAAAACTACAAACAGAACTCATTTCTGGCACCTTCCCCGGTGGAGTTGTGCATGGGGTGTGTTTGGAACATTTTGTCACCAGCCGAGTCCAAAATTCAGCCGTTCCCCATCTCAGCCCAGAAAGCAGGTATGAACAAGTTTTGTGGTGCCTTTCTCTTGCCTACCGGGGTAGTGTAAAAACTACCAACAGAACTCGTTTCTGGCACCTTCCCCGGTGGAGGTGTGCATGGGGTGTGTTTGGAACATTTTGTCACCAGCCGAGTCCAAAACTCAGCCGTTCCCCATCTCAGCCCAGAAAGCAGGTAGAACAAGTTTTGTGGTGCCTTTCAGCTGCCTACCGGGGTAGTATAAAAACTACCAACAGAACTCGTTTCTGGCACCTTCCCCGGTGGAGTTGTGCATGGGGTGTGTTTGGAACATTCTGTCACCAGCCGAGTCCAAAATTCAGCTGTTCCCCATCTCTAGCCCAGGAAGCAGATAGAACCGGTTTTGTGGTGCCTTTCAGCTGCCTACCGGGGTAGTGTAAAAACTACCAACAGAACTCGTTTCTGGCACCTTCCCCGGTGGAGTTGTGCATGGGGTGTGTTTGGAACATTTTGTCACCAGCCGAGTCCAAAATTCAGCTGTTCCCCATCTCATCCCAGAAAGCAGGTAGAAAAACTTTTGTGGTGCCTTTCTCTTGCCTACCGGGGTACTGTAAAAACTACAAACAGAACTCATTTCTGGCACCTTCCCCGGTGGAGTTGTGCATGGGGTGTGTTTGGAACATTTTGTCACCAGCCGAGTCCAAAATTCAGCCGTTCCCCATCTCAGCCCAGAAAGCAGGTATGAACAAGTTTTGTGGTGCCTTTCAGCTGCCTACCGGGGTAGTGTAAAAACTACCAACAGAACTCGTTTCTGGCACCTTTCCCGGTGGAGTTGTGCATGGGGTGTGTTTGGAACATTTTGTCAGCAGCCGAGTCCAAAATTCAGCTGTTCCCCATCTCAGCCCAGAAAGCAGGTAGAAAAACTTTTGTGGTGCCTTTCTCTTGCCTACCGGGGTAGTGTAAAAACTACCAACAGAACTCGTTTCTGGCACCTTCCCCGGTGGAGGTGTGCATGGGGTGTGTTTGGAACATTTTGTCACCAGCCGAGTCCAAAATTCAGCCGTTCCCCATCTCAGCCCAGAAAGCAGGTAGAACAAGTTTTGTGGTGCCTTTCAGCTGCCTACCGGGGTAGTGTAAAAACTACCAACAGAACTCGTTTCTGGCACCTTCCCCGGTGGAGTTGTGCATGGGGAGTGTTTGGAACATTTTGTCACCAGCCGAGTCCAAAACTCAGCGATTCCCCATCACAGCACAGAATGCAGGTAGAACAAGTTTTGTGGTGCCTTTCAGCTGCCTACCGGGGTAGTTTAAACCTACCAACAGAACTCGTTTCTGGCACCTTCCCCGGAGGAGTTGTGCATGGGGTGTGTTTGGAACATTTTGTCACCAGCCGAGTCCAAAATTCAGCTCTTCCCTATCTCTAGCCCAGGAAGCAGATAGAACCGGTTTTGTGGTGCCTTTCAGCTGCCTACCAGGGTACTGTAAAAACTACCAACAGAACTCGTTTCTGGCACCTTCCCCGGAGGAGTTGTGCATGGGGTGTGTTTGGAACATTCTGTCACCCGCCGAGTCCAAAATTCAGCTGTTCCCCATCTCTAGCCCAGGAAGCAGATAGAACCGGTTTTGTGGTGCCTTTCAGCTGCCTACCGGGGTAGTGTAAAAACTACCAACAGAACTCGTTTCTGGCACCTTCCCCGGTGGAGTTGTGCATGGGGTGTGTTTGGAACATTTTGTCACCAGCCGAGTCCAAAATTCAGCGATTCCCCATCTCAGCCCAGAAAGCAGGTAGAACAACTTTTGTGGTGCCTTTCAGCTGCCTACCGGGGTAGTGTAAAAACTACCAACAGAACTCGTTTCTGGCACCTTCCCCGGTGGAGGTGTGCATGGGGTGTGTTTGGAACATTTTGTCACCAGCCGAGTCCAAAATTCAGCCGTTCCCCATCTCAGCCCAGAAAGCAGGTATGAACAAGTTTTGTGGTGCCTTTCAGCTGCCTACCGGGGTAGTGTAAAAACTACCAACAGAACTCGTTTCTGGCACCTTCCCCGGTGGAGTTGTGCATGGGGTGTGTTTGGAACATTTTGTCAGCAGCCGAGTCCAAAATTCAGCTGTTCCCCATCTCAGCCCAGAAAGCAGGTAGAAAAACTTTTGTGGTGCCTTTCTCTTGCCTACCGGGGTAGTGTAAAAACTACCAACAGAACTCGTTTCTGGCACCTTCCCCGGTGGAGGTGTGCATGGGGTGTGTTTGGAACATTTTGTCACCAGCCGAGTCCAAAATTCAGCCGTTCCCCATCTCAGCCCAGAAAGCAGGTAGAACAAGTTTTGTGGTGCCTTTCAGCTGCCTACCGGGGTAGTGTAAAAACTACCAACAGAACTCGTTTCTGGCACCTTCCCCGGTGGAGTTGTGCATGGGGAGTGTTTGGAACATTTTGTCACCAGCCGAGTCCAAAACTCAGCGATTCCCCATCACAGCACAGAATGCAGGTAGAACAAGTTTTGTGGTGCCTTTCAGCTGCCTACCGGGGTAGTTTAAACCTACCAACAGAACTCGTTTCTGGCACCTTCCCCGGAGGAGTTGTGCATGGGGTGTGTTTGGAACATTCTGTCACCCGCCGAGTCCAAAATTCAGCTGTTCCCCATCTCTAGCCCAGGAAGCAGATAGAACCGGTTTTGTGGTGCCTTTCAGCTGCCTACCGGGGTAGTGTAAAAACTACCAACAGAACTCGTTTCTGGCACCTTCCCCGGTGGAGTTGTGCATGGGGTGTGTTTGGAACATTTTGTCAGCAGCCGAGTCCAAAATTCAGCTGTTCCCCATCTCAGGCCAGAAAGCAGGTAGAACCGGTTTTGTGGTGCCTTTCTCTTGTCTACCGGGGTACTGTAAAAACTACAAACAGAACTCATTTCTGGCACCTTCCCCGGTGGAGTTGTGCATGGGGTGTGTTTGGAACATTTTGTCACCAGCCGAGTCCAAAATTCAGCCGTTCCCCATCTCAGCCCAGAAAGCAGGTATGAACAAGTTTTGTGGTGCCTTTCTCTTGCCAACCGGGGTAGTGTAAAAACTACCAACAGAACTCGTTTCTGGCACCTTCCCCGGTGGAGGTGTGCATGGGGTGTGTTTGGAACATTCTGTCACCAGCCGAGTCCAAAATTCAGCTGTTCCCCATCTCTAGCCCAGGAAGCAGGTAGAACAAGTTTTGTGGTGCCTTTCAGCTGCCAACCGGGGTAGTGTAAAAACTACCAACAGAACTCGTTTCTGGCACCTTCCCCGGTGGAGTTGTGCATGGGGTGTGTTTGGAACATTTTGTCAGCAGCCGAGTCCAAAACTCAGCGATTCCCCATCTCAGCCCAGAAAGCAGGTAGAACAAGTTTTGTGGTGCCTTTCAGCTGCCTACCGGGGTAGTGTAAAAACTACCAACAGAACTCGTTTTTGGCACCTTCCTCGGTGGAGTTGTGCATGGGGTGTGTTTGGAACATTCTGTCACCAGCCGAGTCCAAAATTCAGCCGTTCCCCATCTCAGCCCAGAAAGCAGGTAGAACAAGTTTTGTGGTGCCTTTCAGCTGCTTACCGGGGTACTGTAAAAACTACCAACAGAACTCGTTTCTGGCACCTTCCCCGGTGGAGTTGTGCATGGGGTGTGTTTGGAACATTTTGTCAGCAGCCGAGTCCAAAATTCAGCTGTTCCCCATCTCAGCCCAGAAAGCAGGTAGAAAAACTTTTGTGGTGCCTTTCTCTTGCCTACCGGGGTACTGTAAAAACTACAAACAGAACTCATTTCTGGCACCTTCCCCGGTGGAGTTGTGCATGGGGTGTGTTTGGAACATTCTGTCACCAGCCGAGTCCAAAATTCAGCCGTTCCCCATCTCAGCCCAGAAAGCAGGTAGAAAAACTTTTGTGGTGCCTTTTTCTTGCCTACCAGGGTAGTGTAAAAACTACCAAAAGAACTCATTTCTGGCACCTTCCCCGGTGGAGTTGTGCATGGGGTGTGTTTGGAACATTTTGTCACCAGCCGAGTCCAAAATTCAGCTATTCCCCATCTCAGCCCAGAAAGCAGGTAGAACAAGTTTTGTGGTGCCTTTCAGCTGCCTACCGGGGTAGTGTAAAAACTACCAACAGAACTCGTTTCTGGCACCTTCCCCGGTGGAGTTGTGCATGGGGAGTGTTTGGAACATTTTGTCACCAGCCGAGTCCAAAATTCAGCGATTCCCCATCACAGCACAGAATGCAGGTAGAACAAGTTTTGTGGTGCCTTTCAGCTGCCTACCGGGGTAGTTTAAACCTACCAACAGAACTCGTTTCTGGCACCTTCCCCGGAGGAGTTGTGCATGGGGTGTGTTTGGAACATTTTGTCACCAGCCGAGTCCAAAATTCAGCTGTTCCCCATCTCAGCCCAGAAAGCAGGTAGAACAAGTTTTGTGGTGCCTTTCAGCTGCCTACTGGGGTAGTGTAAGAACTACCAACAGAACTCGTTTCTGGCACCTTCCCCGGTGGAGTTGTGCATGGGGTGTGTTTGGAACATTTTGTCACCAGCCGAGTCCAAAATTCAGCCGTTCCCCATCTCAGCCCAGAAAGCAGGTATGAACAAGTTTTGTGGTGCCTTTCTCTTGCCTACCGGGGTACTGTAAAAACTACCAACAGAACTCGTTTCTGGCACCTTCCTCGGTGGAGTTGTGCATGGGGTGTGTTTGGAACATTCTGTCACCAGCCGAGTCCAAAATTCAGCTGTTCCCCATCTCTAGCCCAGGAAGCAGGTAGAACCGGTTTTGTGGTGCCTTTCAGCTGCCTACCGGGGTAGTGTAAAAACTACCAACAGAACTCGTTTCTGGCACCTTCCTCGGTGGAGTTGTGCATGGGGTGTGTTTGGAACATTCTGTCACCAGCCGAGTCCAAAATTCAGCCGTTCCCCATCTCAGCCCAGAAAGCAGGTATGAACAAGTTTTGTGGTGCCTTTCAGCTGCCTACCGGGGTAGTGTAAAAACTACCAACAGAACTCGTTTCTGGCACCTTCCTCGGTGGAGTTGTGCATGGGGTGTGTTTGGAACATTTTGTCAACAGCCGAGTCCAAAATTCAGCCGTTCCCCATCTCAGCCCAGGAAGCAGGTATGAACAAATTTTGTGGTGCCTTTCAGCTGCCTACCGGGGTAGTGTAAAAACTACCAACAGAACTCGTTTCTGGCACCTTCCTCGGTGGAGTTGTGCATGGGGTGTGTTTGGAACATTCTGTCACCAGCCGAGTCCAAAATTCAGCTGTTCCCCATCTCTAGCCCAGGAAGCAGGTAGAACCGGTTTTGTGGTGCCTTTCAGCTGCCTACCGGGGTAGTGTAAAAACTACCAACAGAACTCGTTTCTGGCACCTTCCCCGGTGGAGTTGTGCATGGGGTGTGTTTGGAACATTTTGTCACCAGCCGAGTCCAAAATTCAGCTGTTCCCCATCTCAGCCCAGAAAGCAGGTAGAAAAACTTTTGTGGTGCCTTTCTCTTGTCTACCGGGGCACTGTAAAAACTACCAACAGAACTCATTTCTGGCACCTTCCCCGGTGGAGTTGTGCATGGGGTGTGTTTGGAACATTTTGTCACCAGCCGAGTCCAAAATTCAGCCGTTCCCCATCTCAGCCCAGAAAGCAGGTAGAACAAGTTTTGTGGTGCCTTTCAGCTGCCTACCGGGGTAGTTTAAACCTACCAACAGAACTCGTTTCTGGCACCTTCCCCGGAGGAGTTGTGCATGGGGTGTGTTTGGAACATTTTGTCACCAGCCGAGTCCAAAATTCAGCTGTTCCCCATCTCAGCCCAGAAAGCAGGTAGAACAAGTTTTGTGGTGCCTTTCAGCTGCCTACTGGGGTAGTGTAAGAACTACCAACAGAACTCGTTTCTGGCACCTTCCCCGGTGGAGTTGTGCATGGGGAGTGTTTGGAACATTTTGTCACCAGCCGAGTCCAAAACTCAGCGATTCCCCATCTCAGCCCAGAAAGCAGGTAGAACAAGTTTTGTGGTGCCTTTCAGCTGCCTACCGGGGTACTGTAAAAACTACAAAAAGAACTCATTTCTGGCACCTTCCCCGGTGGAGTTGTGCATGGGGTGTGTTTGGAACATTTTGTCACCAGCCGAGTCCAAAATTCAGCCGTTCCCCATCTCAGCCCAGAAAGCAGGTAGAACAAGTTTTGTGGTGCCTTTTAGCTGCCAACCGGGGTAGTGTAAAAACTACCAACAGAACTCGTTTTTGGCACCTTCCCCGGTGGAGTTGTGCATGGGGTGTGTTTGGAACATTCTGTCACCAGCCGAGTCCAAAATTCAGCTGTTACCCATCTCAGCCCAGAAAGCAGGTAGAACAACTTTTGTGGTGCCTTTCAGCTGCCTACCGGGGTAGTGTAAGAACTACCAACAGAACTCGTTTCTGGCACCTTCCCCGGTGGAGTTGTGCATGGGGTGTTTTTGGAACATTTTGTCACCAGCCGAGTCCAAAACTCAGCTGTTCCCCATCTCAGCCCAGAAAGCAGGTAGAACAAGTTTTGTGGTGCCTTTCTCTTGCCTACCGGGGTAGTGTAAAAACTACCAACAGAACTCGTTTCTGGCACCTTCCCCGGTGGAGTTGTGCATGGGGTGTGTTTGGAACATTTTGTCACCAGCCGAGTCCAAAATTCAGCGATTCCCCATCTCAGCCCAGAAAGCAGGTAGAACAAGTTTTGTGGTGCCTTTCAGCTGCCTACCGGGGTAGTGTAAAAACTACCAACAGAACTCCTTTCTGGCACCTTCCCCGGTGGAGTTGTGCATGGGGTGTGTTTGGAACATTTTGTCACCAGCCGAGTCCAAAATTCAGCTGTTCCCCATCTCAGCCCAGAAAGCAGGTAGAAAAACTTTTGTGGTGCCTTTCTCTTGCCTACCGGGGTACTGTAAAAACTACAAACAGAACTCATTTCTGGCACCTTCCCCGGTGGAGTTGTGCATGGGGTGTGTTTGGAACATTTTGTCACCAGCCGAGTCCAAAATTCAGCCGTTCCCCATCTCAGCCCAGAAAGCAGGTATGAACAAGTTTTGTGGTGCCTTTCAGCTGCCTACCGGGGTAGTGTAAAAACTACCAACAGAACTCGTTTCTGGCACCTTCCCCGGTGGAGGTGTGCATGGGGTGTGTTTGGAACATTTTGTCAGCAGCCGAGTCCAAAACTCAGCCGTTCCCCATCTCAGCCCAGAAAGCAGGTAGAACAAGTTTTGTGGTGCCTTTCAGCTGCCTACCGGGGTAGTATAAAAACTACCAACAGAACTCGTTTCTGGCACCTTCCCCGGTGGAGGTGTGCATGGGGTGTGTTTGGAACATTCTGTCCCCAGCCGAGTCCAAAATTCAGCTGTTCCCCATCTCTAGCCCAGGAAGCAGATAGAACCGGTTTTGTGGTGCCTTTCAGCTGCCTACCGGGGTAGTGTAAAAACTACCAACAGAACTCGTTTCTGGCACCTTCCCCGGTGGAGTTGTGCATGGGGTGTGTTTGGAACATTTTGTCACCAGCCGAGTCCAAAATTCAGCCGTTCCCCATCTCAGCCCAGAAAGCAGGTAGAAAAACTTTTGTGGTGCCTTTCTCTTGCCTACCGGGGTACTGTAAAAACTACAAACAGAACTCATTTCTGGCACCTTCCCCGGTGGAGTTGTGCATGGGGTGTGTTTGGAACATTTTGTCACCAGCCGAGTCCAAAATTCAGCCGTTCCCCATCTCAGCCCAGAAAGCAGGTATGAACAAGTTTTGTGGTGCCTTTCTCTTGCCTACCGGGGTAGTGTAAAAACTACCAACAGAACTCGTTTCTGGCACCTTCCCCGGTGGAGGTGTGCATGGGGTGTGTTTGGAACATTTTGTCAGCAGCCGAGTCCAAAACTCAGCCGTTCCCCATCTCAGCCCAGAAAGCAGGTAGAACAAGTTTTGTGGTGCCTTTCAGCTGCCTACCGGGGTAGTATAAAAACTACCAACAGAACTCGTTTCTGGCACCTTCCCCGGTGGAGTTGTGCATGGGGTGTGTTTGGAACATTCTGTCACCAGCCGAGTCCAAAATTCAGCTGTTCCCCATCTCTAGCCCAGGAAGCAGATAGAACCGGTTTTGTGGTGCCTTTCAGCTGCCTACCGGGGTAGTGTAAAAACTACCAACAGAACTCGTTTCTGGCACCTTCCCCGGTGGAGTTGTGCATGGGGTGTGTTTGGAACATTTTGTCACCAGCCGAGTCCAAAATTCAGCTGTTCCCCATCTCATCCCAGAAAGCAGGTAGAAAAACTTTTGTGGTGCCTTTCTCTTGCCTACCGGGGTACTGTAAAAACTACAAACAGAACTCATTTCTGGCACCTTCCCCGGTGGAGTTGTGCATGGGGTGTGTTTGGAACATTTTGTCACCAGCCGAGTCCAAAATTCAGCCGTTCCCCATCTCAGCCCAGAAAGCAGGTATGAACAAGTTTTGTGGTGCCTTTCAGCTGCCTACCGGGGTAGTGTAAAAACTACCAACAGAACTCGTTTCTGGCACCTTTCCCGGTGGAGTTGTGCATGGGGTGTGTTTGGAACATTTTGTCAGCAGCCGAGTCCAAAATTCAGCTGTTCCCCATCTCAGCCCAGAAAGCAGGTAGAAAAACTTTTGTGGTGCCTTTCTCTTGCCTACCGGGGTAGTGTAAAAACTACCAACAGAACTCGTTTCTGGCACCTTCCCCGGTGGAGGTGTGCATGGGGTGTGTTTGGAACATTTTGTCACCAGCCGAGTCCAAAATTCAGCCGTTCCCCATCTCAGCCCAGAAAGCAGGTAGAACAAGTTTTGTGGTGCCTTTCAGCTGCCTACCGGGGTAGTGTAAAAACTACCAACAGAACTCGTTTCTGGCACCTTCCCCGGTGGAGTTGTGCATGGGGAGTGTTTGGAACATTTTGTCACCAGCCGAGTCCAAAACTCAGCGATTCCCCATCACAGCACAGAATGCAGGTAGAACAAGTTTTGTGGTGCCTTTCAGCTGCCTACCGGGGTAGTTTAAACCTACCAACAGAACTCGTTTCTGGCACCTTCCCCGGAGGAGTTGTGCATGGGGTGTGTTTGGAACATTTTGTCACCAGCCGAGTCCAAAATTCAGCTCTTCCCTATCTCTAGCCCAGGAAGCAGATAGAACCGGTTTTGTGGTGCCTTTCAGCTGCCTACCAGGGTACTGTAAAAACTACCAACAGAACTCGTTTCTGGCACCTTCCCCGGAGGAGTTGTGCATGGGGTGTGTTTGGAACATTCTGTCACCCGCCGAGTCCAAAATTCAGCTGTTCCCCATCTCTAGCCCAGGAAGCAGATAGAACCGGTTTTGTGGTGCCTTTCAGCTGCCTACCGGGGTAGTGTAAAAACTACCAACAGAACTCGTTTCTGGCACCTTCCCCGGTGGAGTTGTGCATGGGGTGTGTTTGGAACATTTTGTCACCAGCCGAGTCCAAAATTCAGCGATTCCCCATCTCAGCCCAGAAAGCAGGTAGAACAACTTTTGTGGTGCCTTTCAGCTGCCTACCGGGGTAGTGTAAAAACTACCAACAGAACTCGTTTCTGGCACCTTCCCCGGTGGAGGTGTGCATGGGGTGTGTTTGGAACATTTTGTCACCAGCCGAGTCCAAAATTCAGCCGTTCCCCATCTCAGCCCAGAAAGCAGGTATGAACAAGTTTTGTGGTGCCTTTCAGCTGCCTACCGGGGTAGTGTAAAAACTACCAACAGAACTCGTTTCTGGCACCTTCCCCGGTGGAGTTGTGCATGGGGTGTGTTTGGAACATTTTGTCAGCAGCCGAGTCCAAAATTCAGCTGTTCCCCATCTCAGCCCAGAAAGCAGGTAGAAAAACTTTTGTGGTGCCTTTCTCTTGCCTACCGGGGTAGTGTAAAAACTACCAACAGAACTCGTTTCTGGCACCTTCCCCGGTGGAGGTGTGCATGGGGTGTGTTTGGAACATTTTGTCACCAGCCGAGTCCAAAATTCAGCCGTTCCCCATCTCAGCCCAGAAAGCAGGTAGAACAAGTTTTGTGGTGCCTTTCAGCTGCCTACCGGGGTAGTGTAAAAACTACCAACAGAACTCGTTTCTGGCACCTTCCCCGGTGGAGTTGTGCATGGGGAGTGTTTGGAACATTTTGTCACCAGCCGAGTCCAAAACTCAGCGATTCCCCATCACAGCACAGAATGCAGGTAGAACAAGTTTTGTGGTGCCTTTCAGCTGCCTACCGGGGTAGTTTAAACCTACCAACAGAACTCGTTTCTGGCACCTTCCCCGGAGGAGTTGTGCATGGGGTGTGTTTGGAACATTCTGTCACCCGCCGAGTCCAAAATTCAGCTGTTCCCCATCTCTAGCCCAGGAAGCAGATAGAACCGGTTTTGTGGTGCCTTTCAGCTGCCTACCGGGGTAGTGTAAAAACTACCAACAGAACTCGTTTCTGGCACCTTCCCCGGTGGAGTTGTGCATGGGGTGTGTTTGGAACATTTTGTCAGCAGCCGAGTCCAAAATTCAGCTGTTCCCCATCTCAGGCCAGAAAGCAGGTAGAACCGGTTTTGTGGTGCCTTTCTCTTGTCTACCGGGGTACTGTAAAAACTACAAACAGAACTCATTTCTGGCACCTTCCCCGGTGGAGTTGTGCATGGGGTGTGTTTGGAACATTTTGTCACCAGCCGAGTCCAAAATTCAGCCGTTCCCCATCTCAGCCCAGAAAGCAGGTATGAACAAGTTTTGTGGTGCCTTTCTCTTGCCAACCGGGGTAGTGTAAAAACTACCAACAGAACTCGTTTCTGGCACCTTCCCCGGTGGAGGTGTGCATGGGGTGTGTTTGGAACATTCTGTCACCAGCCGAGTCCAAAATTCAGCTGTTCCCCATCTCTAGCCCAGGAAGCAGGTAGAACAAGTTTTGTGGTGCCTTTCAGCTGCCAACCGGGGTAGTGTAAAAACTACCAACAGAACTCGTTTCTGGCACCTTCCCCGGTGGAGTTGTGCATGGGGTGTGTTTGGAACATTTTGTCAGCAGCCGAGTCCAAAACTCAGCGATTCCCCATCTCAGCCCAGAAAGCAGGTAGAACAAGTTTTGTGGTGCCTTTCAGCTGCCTACCGGGGTAGTGTAAAAACTACCAACAGAACTCGTTTTTGGCACCTTCCTCGGTGGAGTTGTGCATGGGGTGTGTTTGGAACATTCTGTCACCAGCCGAGTCCAAAATTCAGCCGTTCCCCATCTCAGCCCAGAAAGCAGGTAGAACAAGTTTTGTGGTGCCTTTCAGCTGCTTACCGGGGTACTGTAAAAACTACCAACAGAACTCGTTTCTGGCACCTTCCCCGGTGGAGTTGTGCATGGGGTGTGTTTGGAACATTTTGTCAGCAGCCGAGTCCAAAATTCAGCTGTTCCCCATCTCAGCCCAGAAAGCAGGTAGAAAAACTTTTGTGGTGCCTTTCTCTTGCCTACCGGGGTACTGTAAAAACTACAAACAGAACTCATTTCTGGCACCTTCCCCGGTGGAGTTGTGCATGGGGTGTGTTTGGAACATTCTGTCACCAGCCGAGTCCAAAATTCAGCCGTTCCCCATCTCAGCCCAGAAAGCAGGTAGAAAAACTTTTGTGGTGCCTTTTTCTTGCCTACCAGGGTAGTGTAAAAACTACCAAAAGAACTCATTTCTGGCACCTTCCCCGGTGGAGTTGTGCATGGGGTGTGTTTGGAACATTTTGTCACCAGCCGAGTCCAAAATTCAGCTATTCCCCATCTCAGCCCAGAAAGCAGGTAGAACAAGTTTTGTGGTGCCTTTCAGCTGCCTACCGGGGTAGTGTAAAAACTACCAACAGAACTCGTTTCTGGCACCTTCCCCGGTGGAGTTGTGCATGGGGAGTGTTTGGAACATTTTGTCACCAGCCGAGTCCAAAATTCAGCGATTCCCCATCACAGCACAGAATGCAGGTAGAACAAGTTTTGTGGTGCCTTTCAGCTGCCTACCGGGGTAGTTTAAACCTACCAACAGAACTCGTTTCTGGCACCTTCCCCGGAGGAGTTGTGCATGGGGTGTGTTTGGAACATTTTGTCACCAGCCGAGTCCAAAATTCAGCTGTTCCCCATCTCAGCCCAGAAAGCAGGTAGAACAAGTTTTGTGGTGCCTTTCAGCTGCCTACTGGGGTAGTGTAAGAACTACCAACAGAACTCGTTTCTGGCACCTTCCCCGGTGGAGTTGTGCATGGGGTGTGTTTGGAACATTTTGTCACCAGCCGAGTCCAAAATTCAGCCGTTCCCCATCTCAGCCCAGAAAGCAGGTATGAACAAGTTTTGTGGTGCCTTTCTCTTGCCTACCGGGGTACTGTAAAAACTACCAACAGAACTCGTTTCTGGCACCTTCCTCGGTGGAGTTGTGCATGGGGTGTGTTTGGAACATTCTGTCACCAGCCGAGTCCAAAATTCAGCTGTTCCCCATCTCTAGCCCAGGAAGCAGGTAGAACCGGTTTTGTGGTGCCTTTCAGCTGCCTACCGGGGTAGTGTAAAAACTACCAACAGAACTCGTTTCTGGCACCTTCCTCGGTGGAGTTGTGCATGGGGTGTGTTTGGAACATTCTGTCACCAGCCGAGTCCAAAATTCAGCCGTTCCCCATCTCAGCCCAGAAAGCAGGTATGAACAAGTTTTGTGGTGCCTTTCAGCTGCCTACCGGGGTAGTGTAAAAACTACCAACAGAACTCGTTTCTGGCACCTTCCTCGGTGGAGTTGTGCATGGGGTGTGTTTGGAACATTTTGTCAACAGCCGAGTCCAAAATTCAGCCGTTCCCCATCTCAGCCCAGGAAGCAGGTATGAACAAATTTTGTGGTGCCTTTCAGCTGCCTACCGGGGTAGTGTAAAAACTACCAACAGAACTCGTTTCTGGCACCTTCCTCGGTGGAGTTGTGCATGGGGTGTGTTTGGAACATTCTGTCACCAGCCGAGTCCAAAATTCAGCTGTTCCCCATCTCTAGCCCAGGAAGCAGGTAGAACCGGTTTTGTGGTGCCTTTCAGCTGCCTACCGGGGTAGTGTAAAAACTACCAACAGAACTCGTTTCTGGCACCTTCCCCGGTGGAGTTGTGCATGGGGTGTGTTTGGAACATTTTGTCACCAGCCGAGTCCAAAATTCAGCTGTTCCCCATCTCAGCCCAGAAAGCAGGTAGAAAAACTTTTGTGGTGCCTTTCTCTTGTCTACCGGGGCACTGTAAAAACTACCAACAGAACTCATTTCTGGCACCTTCCCCGGTGGAGTTGTGCATGGGGTGTGTTTGGAACATTTTGTCACCAGCCGAGTCCAAAATTCAGCCGTTCCCCATCTCAGCCCAGAAAGCAGGTAGAACAAGTTTTGTGGTGCCTTTCAGCTGCCTACCGGGGTAGTTTAAACCTACCAACAGAACTCGTTTCTGGCACCTTCCCCGGAGGAGTTGTGCATGGGGTGTGTTTGGAACATTTTGTCACCAGCCGAGTCCAAAATTCAGCTGTTCCCCATCTCAGCCCAGAAAGCAGGTAGAACAAGTTTTGTGGTGCCTTTCAGCTGCCTACTGGGGTAGTGTAAGAACTACCAACAGAACTCGTTTCTGGCACCTTCCCCGGTGGAGTTGTGCATGGGGAGTGTTTGGAACATTTTGTCACCAGCCGAGTCCAAAACTCAGCGATTCCCCATCTCAGCCCAGAAAGCAGGTAGAACAAGTTTTGTGGTGCCTTTCAGCTGCCTACCGGGGTACTGTAAAAACTACAAAAAGAACTCATTTCTGGCACCTTCCCCGGTGGAGTTGTGCATGGGGTGTGTTTGGAACATTTTGTCACCAGCCGAGTCCAAAATTCAGCCGTTCCCCATCTCAGCCCAGAAAGCAGGTAGAACAAGTTTTGTGGTGCCTTTTAGCTGCCAACCGGGGTAGTGTAAAAACTACCAACAGAACTCGTTTTTGGCACCTTCCCCGGTGGAGTTGTGCATGGGGTGTGTTTGGAACATTCTGTCACCAGCCGAGTCCAAAATTCAGCTGTTCCCCATCTCTAGCCCAGGAAGCAGATAGAACCGGTTTTGTGGTGCCTTTCAGCTGCCTACCGGGGTAGTGTAAAAACTACCAACAGAACTCGTTTCTGGCACCTTCCCCGGTGGAGTTGTGCATGGGGTGTGTTTGGAACATTTTGTCACCAGCCGAGTCCAAAATTCAGCTGTTCCCCATCTCATCCCAGAAAGCAGGTAGAAAAACTTTTGTGGTGCCTTTCTCTTGCCTACCGGGGTACTGTAAAAACTACAAACAGAACTCATTTCTGGCACCTTCCCCGGTGGAGTTGTGCATGGGGTGTGTTTGGAACATTTTGTCACCAGCCGAGTCCAAAATTCAGCCGTTCCCCATCTCAGCCCAGAAAGCAGGTATGAACAAGTTTTGTGGTGCCTTTCAGCTGCCTACCGGGGTAGTGTAAAAACTACCAACAGAACTCGTTTCTGGCACCTTTCCCGGTGGAGTTGTGCATGGGGTGTGTTTGGAACATTTTGTCAGCAGCCGAGTCCAAAATTCAGCTGTTCCCCATCTCAGCCCAGAAAGCAGGTAGAAAAACTTTTGTGGTGCCTTTCTCTTGCCTACCGGGGTAGTGTAAAAACTACCAACAGAACTCGTTTCTGGCACCTTCCCCGGTGGAGGTGTGCATGGGGTGTGTTTGGAACATTTTGTCACCAGCCGAGTCCAAAATTCAGCCGTTCCCCATCTCAGCCCAGAAAGCAGGTAGAACAAGTTTTGTGGTGCCTTTCAGCTGCCTACCGGGGTAGTGTAAAAACTACCAACAGAACTCGTTTCTGGCACCTTCCCCGGTGGAGTTGTGCATGGGGAGTGTTTGGAACATTTTGTCACCAGCCGAGTCCAAAACTCAGCGATTCCCCATCACAGCACAGAATGCAGGTAGAACAAATTTTGTGGTGCCTTTCAGCTGCCTACCGGGGTAGTTTAAACCTACCAACAGAACTCGTTTCTGGCACCTTCCCCGGAGGAGTTGTGCATGGGGTGTGTTTGGAACATTTTGTCACCAGCCGAGTCCAAAATTCAGCTCTTCCCTATCTCTAGCCCAGGAAGCAGATAGAACCGGTTTTGTGGTGCCTTTCAGCTGCCTACCAGGGTACTGTAAAAACTACCAACAGAACTCGTTTCTGGCACCTTCCCCGGAGGAGTTGTGCATGGGGTGTGTTTGGAACATTCTGTCACCCGCCGAGTCCAAAATTCAGCTGTTCCCCATCTCTAGCCCAGGAAGCAGATAGAACCGGTTTTGTGGTGCCTTTCAGCTGCCTACCGGGGTAGTGTAAAAACTACCAACAGAACTCGTTTCTGGCACCTTCCCCGGTGGAGTTGTGCATGGGGTGTGTTTGGAACATTTTGTCACCAGCCGAGTCCAAAATTCAGCGATTCCCCATCTCAGCCCAGAAAACAGGTAGAACAACTTTTGTGGTGCCTTTCAGCTGCCTACCGGGGTAGTGTAAAAACTACCAACAGAACTCGTTTCTGGCACCTTCCCCGGTGGAGGTGTGCATGGGGTGTGTTTGGAACATTTTGTCACCAGCCGAGTCCAAAATTCAGCCGTTCCCCATCTCAGCCCAGAAAGCAGGTATGAACAAGTTTTGTGGTGCCTTTCAGCTGCCTACCGGGGTAGTGTAAAAACTACCAACAGAACTCGTTTCTGGCACCTTCCCCGGTGGAGTTGTGCATGGGGTGTGTTTGGAACATTTTGTCAGCAGCCGAGTCCAAAATTCAGCTGTTCCCCATCTCAGCCCAGAAAGCAGGTAGAAAAACTTTTGTGGTGCCTTTCTCTTGCCTACCGGGGTAGTGTAAAAACTACCAACAGAACTCGTTTCTGGCACCTTCCCCGGTGGAGGTGTGCATGGGGTGTGTTTGGAACATTTTGTCACCAGCCGAGTCCAAAATTCAGCCGTTCCCCATCTCAGCCCAGAAAGCAGGTAGAACAAGTTTTGTGGTGCCTTTCAGCTGCCTACCGGGGTAGTGTAAAAACTACCAACAGAACTCGTTTCTGGCACCTTCCCCGGTGGAGTTGTGCATGGGGAGTGTTTGGAACATTTTGTCACCAGCCGAGTCCAAAACTCAGCGATTCCCCATCACAGCACAGAATGCAGGTAGAACAAGTTTTGTGGTGCCTTTCAGCTGCCTACCGGGGTAGTTTAAACCTACCAACAGAACTCGTTTCTGGCACCTTCCCCGGAGGAGTTGTGCATGGGGTGTGTTTGGAACATTCTGTCACCCGCCGAGTCCAAAATTCAGCTGTTCCCCATCTCTAGCCCAGGAAGCAGATAGAACCGGTTTTGTGGTGCCTTTCAGCTGCCTACCGGGGTAGTGTAAAAACTACCAACAGAACTCGTTTCTGGCACCTTCCCCGGTGGAGTTGTGCATGGGGTGTGTTTGGAACATTTTGTCAGCAGCCGAGTCCAAAATTCAGCTGTTCCCCATCTCAGGCCAGAAAGCAGGTAGAACCGGTTTTGTGGTGCCTTTCTCTTGTCTACCGGGGTACTGTAAAAACTACAAACAGAACTCATTTCTGGCACCTTCCCCGGTGGAGTTGTGCATGGGGTGTGTTTGGAACATTTTGTCACCAGCCGAGTCCAAAATTCAGCCGTTCCCCATCTCAGCCCAGAAAGCAGGTATGAACAAGTTTTGTGGTGCCTTTCTCTTGCCAACCGGGGTAGTGTAAAAACTACCAACAGAACTCGTTTCTGGCACCTTCCCCGGTGGAGGTGTGCATGGGGTGTGTTTGGAACATTCTGTCACCAGCCGAGTCCAAAATTCAGCTGTTCCCCATCTCTAGCCCAGGAAGCAGGTAGAACAAGTTTTGTGGTGCCTTTCAGCTGCCAACCGGGGTAGTGTAAAAACTACCAACAGAACTCGTTTCTGGCACCTTCCCCGGTGGAGTTGTGCATGGGGTGTGTTTGGAACATTTTGTCAGCAGCCGAGTCCAAAACTCAGCGATTCCCCATCTCAGCCCAGAAAGCAGGTAGAACAAGTTTTGTGGTGCCTTTCAGCTGCCTACCGGGGTAGTGTAAAAACTACCAACAGAACTCGTTTTTGGCACCTTCCTCGGTGGAGTTGTGCATGGGGTGTGTTTGGAACATTCTGTCACCAGCCGAGTCCAAAATTCAGCCGTTCCCCATCTCAGCCCAGAAAGCAGGTAGAACAAGTTTTGTGGTGCCTTTCAGCTGCTTACCGGGGTACTGTAAAAACTACCAACAGAACTCGTTTCTGGCACCTTCCCCGGTGGAGTTGTGCATGGGGGTGTGTTTGGAACATTTTGTCACCAGCCGAGTCCAAAATTCAGCTGTTCCCCATCTCAGCCCAGAAAGCAGGTAGAAAAACTTTTGTGGTGCCTTTCTCTTGCCTACCGGGGTACTGTAAAAACTACAAACAGAACTCATTTCTGGCACCTTCCCCGGTGGAGTTGTGCATGGGGTGTGTTTGGAACATTCTGTCACCAGCCGAGTCCAAAATTCAGCCGTTCCCCATCTCAGCCCAGAAAGCAGGTAGAAAAACTTTTGTGGTGCCTTTTTCTTGCCTACCGGGGTAGTGTAAAAACTACCAAAAGAACTCATTTCTGGCACCTTCCCCGGTGGAGTTGTGCATGGGGTGTGTTTGGAACATTTTGTCACCAGCCGAGTCCAAAATTCAGCTATTCCCCATCTCAGCCCAGAAAGCAGGTAGAACAAGTTTTGTGGTGCCTTTCAGCTGCCTACCGGGGTAGTGTAAAAACTACCAACAGAACTCGTTTCTGGCACCTTCCCCGGTGGAGTTGTGCATGGGGAGTGTTTGGAACATTTTGTCACCAGCCGAGTCCAAAATTCAGCGATTCCCCATCACAGCACAGAATGCAGGTAGAACAAGTTTTGTGGTGCCTTTCAGCTGCCTACCGGGGTAACCTACCAACAGAACTCGTTTCTGGCACCTTCCCCGGAGGAGTTGTGCATGGGGTGTGTTTGGAACATTTTGTCACCAGCCGAGTCCAAAATTCAGCTGTTCCCCATCTCAGCCCAGAAAGCAGGTAGAACAAGTTTTGTGGTGCCTTTCAGCTGCCTACTGGGGTAGTGTAAGAACTACCAACAGAACTCGTTTCTGGCACCTTCCCCGGTGGAGTTGTGCATGGGGTGTGTTTGGAACATTTTGTCACCAGCCGAGTCCAAAATTCAGCCGTTCCCCATCTCAGCCCAGAAAGCAGGTATGAACAAGTTTTGTGGTGCCTTTCAGCTGCCTACCGGGGTAGTGTAAAAACTACCAACAGAACTCGTTTCTGGCACCTTCCTCGGTGGAGTTGTGCATGGGGTGTGTTTGGAACATTCTGTCACCAGCCGAGTCCAAAATTCAGCTGTTCCCCATCTCTAGCCCAGGAAGCAGGTAGAACCGGTTTTGTGGTGCCTTTCAGCTGCCTACCGGGGTACTGTAAAAACTACCAACAGAACTCGTTTCTGGCACCTTCCTCGGTGGAGTTGTGCATGGGGTGTGTTTGGAACATTCTGTCACCAGCCGAGTCCAAAATTCAGCCGTTCCCCATCTCAGCCCAGAAAGCAGGTATGAACAAGTTTTGTGGTGCCTTTCAGCTGCCTACCGGGGTAGTGTAAAAACTACCAACAGAACTCGTTTCTGGCACCTTCCCCGGTGGAGTTGTGCATGGGGTGTGTTTGGAACATTCTGTCAACAGCCGAGTCCAAAAATCAGCCGTTCCCCCATCTCAACCCAGGAAGCAGGTATGAACAAATTTTGTGGTGCCTTTCAGCTGCCTACCGGGGTAGTGTAAAAACTACCAACAGAACTCGTTTCTGGCACCTTCCTCGGTGGAGTTGTGCATGGGGTGTGTTTGGAACATTCTGTCACCAGCCGAGTCCAAAATTCAGCTGTTCCCCATCTCTAGCCCAGGAAGCAGGTAGAACCGGTTTTGTGGTGCCTTTCAGCTGCCTACCGGGGTAGTGTAAAAACTACCAACAGAACTCGTTTCTGGCACCTTCCCCGGTGGAGTTGTGCATGGGGTGTGTTTGGAACATTTTGTCACCAGCCGAGTCCAAAATTCAGCGATTCCCCATCTCAGCCCAGAAAGCAGGTAGAACAAGTTTTGTGGTGCCTTTCTCTTGTCTACCGGGGCACTGTAAAAACTACCAACAGAACTCATTTCTGGCACCTTCCCCGGTGGAGTTGTGCATGGGGTGTGTTTGGAACATTTTGTCACCAGCCGAGTCCAAAATTCAGCCGTTCCCCATCTCAGCCCAGAAAGCAGGTAGAACAAGTTTTGTGGTGCCTTTCAGCTGCCTACCGGGGTAGTTTAAACCTACCAACAGAACTCGTTTCTGGCACCTTCCCCGGAGGAGTTGTGCATGGGGTGTGTTTGGAACATTTTGTCACCAGCCGAGTCCAAAATTCAGCTGTTCCCCATCTCAGCCCAGAAAGCAGGTAGAACAAGTTTTGTGGTGCCTTTCAGCTGCCTACTGGGGTAGTGTAAGAACTACCAACAGAACTCGTTTCTGGCACCTTCCCCGGTGGAGTTGTGCATGGGGAGTGTTTGGAACATTTTGTCAACAGCCGAGTCCAAAACTCAGCGATTCCCCATCTCAGCCCAGAAAGCAGGTAGAACAAGTTTTGTGGTGCCTTTCAGCTGCCTACCGGGGTACTGTAAAAACTACAAAAAGAACTCATTTCTGGCACCTTCCCCGGTGGAGTTGTGCATGGGGTGTGTTTGGAACATTTTGTCACCAGCCGAGTCCAAAATTCAGCCGTTCCCCATCTCAGCCCAGAAAGCAGGTAGAACAAGTTTTGTGGTGCCTTTTAGCTGCCAACCGGGGTAGTGTAAAAAACTACCAACAGAACTCGTTTTTGGCACCTTCCCCGGTGGAGTTGTGCATGGGGTGTGTTTGGAACATTCTGTCACCAGCCGAGTCCAAAATTCAGCCGTTCCCCATCTCTAGCCCAGGAAGCAGATAGAACCGGTTTTGTGGTGCCTTTCAGCTGCCTACCGGGGTACTGTAAAAACTACCAACAGAACTCGTTTCTGGCACCTTCCCCGGTGGAGTTGTGCATGGGGTGTGTTTGGAACATTCTGTCACCAGCCGAGTCCAAAAATTCAGCTGTTCCCCCATCTCTAGCCCAGGAAGCAGATAGAACTGGTTTTGTGGTGCCTTTCAGCTGCCTACCGGGGTAGTGTAAAAACTACCAACAGAACTCGTTTCTGGCACCTTCCCCGGTGGAGTTGTGCATGGGGTGTGTTTGGAACATTTTGTCACCAGCCGAGTCCAAAACTCAGTGATTCCCCATCTCAGCCCAGAAAGCAGGTAGAACAAGTTTTGTGGTGCCTTTCAGCTGCCTACCGGGGTAGTTTAAATCTACCAACAGAACTCGTTTCTGGCACCTTCCCCGGTGTTGTGCATGGGGTGTGTTTGGAACATTTTGTCACCAGCCGAGTCCAAAACTCATTGATTCCCCCATCTCAGCCCAGAAAGCAGGTAGAACAAGTTTTGTGGTGCCTTTCTCTTGCCTACCGGGGTACTGTAAAAACTACAAAAAGAACTCATTTCTGGCACCTTCCCCGGTGGAGTTGTGCATGGGGTGTGTTTGGAAACATTTTGTCACCAGCCCGAGTCCCAAATTCAGCCGTTCCCCATCTCAGCCCAGAAAGCAGGTAGAACAAGTTTTGTGGTGCCTTTCAGCTGCCTACCGGGGTAGTGTAGAAACTACCAACAGAACTCGTTTCTGGCACCTTCCTCGGTGGAGTTGTGCATGGGGTGTGTTTGGAACATTCTGTCACCAGCCGAGTCCAAAATTCAGCTGTTCCCAATCTCTAGCCCAGGAAGCAGATAGAACCGGTTTTGTGGTGCCTTTCAGCTGCCTACCGGGGTAGTGTAAAAACTACCAACAGAACTTGTTTCTGGCACCTTCCCCGGTGGAGTTGTGCATGGGGTGTGTTTGGAACATTTTGTCAGCAGCCGAGTCCAAAATTCAGCTGTTCCCCATCTCAGCCCAGAAAGCAGGTAGAAAAACTTTTGTGGTGCCTTTCTCTTGCCTACCGGGGTACTGTAAAAACTACAAACAGAACTCATTTCTGGCACCTTCCCCGGTGGAGTTGTGCATGGGGTGTGTTTGGAACATTTTGTCACCAGCCGAGTCCAAAATTCAGCCGTTCCCCATCTCAGCCCAGAAAGCAGGTATGAACAAGTTTTGTGGTGCCTTTCAGCTGCCTACCGGGGTAGTGTAAAAACTACCAACAGAACTCGTTTCTGGCACCTTCCCCGGTGGAGGTGTGCATGGGGTGTGTTTGGAACATTTTGTCACCAGCCGAGTCCAAAACTCAGCCGTTCCCCATCTCAGCCCAGAAAGCAGGTAGAACAAGTTTTGTGGTGCCTTTCAGCTGCCTACCGGGGTAGTGTAAAAACTACCAACAGAACTCGTTTCTGGCACCTTCCCCGGTGGAGTTGTGCATGGGGTGTGTTTGGAACATTTTGTCACCAGCCGAGTCCAAAATTCAGCGATTCCCCATCTCAGCCCAGAAAGCAGGTAGAACAAGTTTTGTGGTGCCTTTCAGCTGCCTACCGGGGTAGTGTAAAAACTACCAACAGAACTCGTTTCTGGCACCTTCCCCGGTGGAGTTGTGCATGGGGAGTGTTTGGAACATTTTGTCGCCAGCCGAGTCCAAAACTCAGCGATTCCCCATCACAGCACAGAATGCAGGTAGAACAAGTTTTGTGGTGCCTTTCAGCTGCCTACCGGGGTAGTTTAAACCTACCAACAGAACTCGTTTCTGGCACCTTCCCCGGAGGAGTTGTGCATGGGGTGTGTTTGGAACATTTTGTCACCAGCCGAGTCCAAAATTCAGCTGTTCCCCATCTCAGCCCAGAAAGCAGGTAGAACAAGTTTTGTGGTGCCTTTCAGCTGCCTACCGGGGTAGTGTAAGAACTACCAACAGAACTCGTTTCTGGCACCTTCCCCGGTGGAGTTGTGCATGGGGTGTGTTTGGAACATTTTGTCACCAGCCGAGTCCAAAACTCAGCGATTCCCCATCTCAGCCCAGAAAGCAGGTAGAACAAGTTTTGTGGTGCCTTTCAGCTGCCTACCGGGGTAGTGTAAAAACTACCAACAGAACTCGTTTCTGGCACCTTCCTCGGTGGAGTTGTGCATGGGGTGTGTTTGGAACATTTTGTCAACAGCCGAGTCCAAAATTCAGCCGTTCCCCATCTCAGCCCAGAAAGCAGGTATGAACAAATTTTGTGGTGCCTTTCAGCTGCCTACCGGGGTAGTGTAAAAACTACCAACAGAACTCGTTTCTGGCACCTTCCTTGGTGGAGTTGTGCATGGGGTGTGTTTGGAACATTCTGTCACCAGCCGAGTCCAAAATTCAGCTGTTCCCCATCTCTAGCCCAGGAAGCAGGTAGAACCGGTTTTGTGGTGCCTTTCAGCTGCCTACCGGGGTAGTGTAAAAACTACCAACAGAACTCGTTTCTGGCACCTTCCCCGGTGGAGTTGTGCATGGGGTGTGTTTGGAACATTTTGTCACCAGCCGAGTCCAAAATTCAGCTGTTCCCCATCTCAGCCCAGAAAGCAGGTAGAACAAGTTTTGTGGTGCCTTTCTCTTGTCTACCGGGGCACTGTAAAAACTACAAACAGAACTCATTTCTGGCACCTTCCCCGGTGGAGTTGTGCATGGGGTGTGTTTGGAACATTTTGTCACCAGCCGAGTCCAAAATTCAGCCGTTCCCCATCTCAGCCCAGAAAGCAGGTAGAACAAGTTTTGTGGTGCCTTTCAGCTGCCTACCGGGGTAGTTTAAACCTACCAACAGAACTCGTTTCTGGCACCTTCCCCGGAGGAGTTGTGCATGGGGTGTGTTTGGAACATTTTGTCACCAGCCGAGTCCAAAATTCAGCTGTTCCCCATCTCAGCCCAGAAAGCAGGTAGAACAAGTTTTGTGGTGCCTTTCAGCTGCCTACTGGGGTAGTGTAAGAACTACCAACAGAACTCGTTTCTGGCACCTTCCCCGGTGGAGTTGTGCATGGGGAGTGTTTGGAACATTTTGTCAACAGCCGAGTCCAAAACTCAGCGATTCCCCATCTCAGCCCAGAAAGCAGGTAGAACAAGTTTTGTGGTGCCTTTCAGCTGCCTACCGGGGTACTGTAAAAACTACAAAAAGAACTCATTTCTGGCACCTTCCCCGGTGGAGTTGTGCATGGGGTGTGTTTGGAACATTTTGTCACCAGCCGAGTCCAAAATTCAGCCGTTCCCCATCTCAGCCCAGAAAGCAGGTAGAACAAGTTTTGTGGTGCCTTTTAGCTGCCAACCGGGGTAGTGTAAAAACTACCAACAGAACTCGTTTTTGGCACCTTCCCCGGTGGAGTTGTGCATGGGGTGTGTTTGGAACATTCTGTCACCAGCCGAGTCCAAAATTCAGCCGTTCCCCATCTCTAGCCCAGGAAGCAGATAGAACCGGTTTTGTGGTGCCTTTCAGCTGCCTACCGGGGTACTGTAAAAACTACCAACAGAACTCGTTTCTGGCACCTTCCCCGGTGGAGTTGTGCATGGGGTGTGTTTGGAACATTCTGTCACCAGCCGAGTCCAAAATTCAGCTGTTCCCCATCTCTAGCCCAGGAAGCAGATAGAACTGGTTTTGTGGTGCCTTTCAGCTGCCTACCGGGGTAGTGTAAAAACTACCAACAGAACTCGTTTCTGGCACCTTCCCCGGTGGAGGTGTGCATGGGGTGTGTTTGGAACATTTTGTCACCAGCCGAGTCCAAAACTCAGTGATTCCCCATCTCAGCCCAGAAAGCAGGTAGAACAAGTTTTGTGGTGCCTTTCAGCTGCCAACCGGGGTAGTTTAAATCTACCAACAGAACTCGTTTCTGGCACCTTCCTCGGTGGAGTTGTGCATGGGGTGTGTTTGGAACATTCTGTCACCAGCCGAGTCCAAAATTCAGCTGTTCCCCATCTCTAGCCCAGGAAGCAGATAGAACCGGTTTTGTGGTGCCTTTCAGCTGCCTACCGGGGTAGTGTAAAAACTACCAACAGAACTTGTTTCTGGCACCTTCCCCGGTGGAGTTGTGCATGGGGTGTGTTTGGAACATTTTGTCAGCAGCCGAGTCCAAAATTCAGCTGTTCCCCATCTCAGCCCAGAAAGCAGGTAGAAAAACTTTTGTGGTGCCTTTCTCTTGCCTACCGGGGTACTGTAAAAACTACAAACAGAACTCATTTCTGGCACCTTCCCCGGTGGAGTTGTGCATGGGGTGTGTTTGGAACATTTTGTCACCAGCCGAGTCCAAAATTCAGCCGTTCCCCATCTCAGCCCAGAAAGCAGGTATGAACAAGTTTTGTGGTGCCTTTCAGCTGCCTACCGGGGTAGTGTAAAAACTACCAACAGAACTCGTTTCTGGCACCTTCCCCGGTGGAGGTGTGCATGGGGTGTGTTTGGAACATTTTGTCACCAGCCGAGTCCAAAACTCAGCCGTTCCCCATCTCAGCCCAGAAAGCAGGTAGAACAAGTTTTGTGGTGCCTTTCAGCTGCCTACCGGGGTAGTGTAAAAACTACCAACAGAACTCGTTTCTGGCACCTTCCCCGGTGGAGTTGTGCATGGGGTGTGTTTGGAACATTTTGTCACCAGCCGAGTCCAAAATTCAGCGATTCCCCATCTCAGCCCAGAAAGCAGGTAGAACAAGTTTTGTGGTGCCTTTCAGCTGCCTACCGGGGTAGTGTAAAAACTACCAACAGAACTCGTTTCTGGCACCTTCCCCGGTGGAGTTGTGCATGGGGAGTGTTTGGAACATTTTGTCGCCAGCCGAGTCCAAAACTCAGCGATTCCCCATCACAGCACAGAATGCAGGTAGAACAAGTTTTGTGGTGCCTTTCAGCTGCCTACCGGGGTAGTTTAAACCTACCAACAGAACTCGTTTCTGGCACCTTCCCCGGAGGAGTTGTGCATGGGGTGTGTTTGGAACATTTTGTCACCAGCCGAGTCCAAAATTCAGCTGTTCCCCATCTCAGCCCAGAAAGCAGGTAGAACAAGTTTTGTGGTGCCTTTCAGCTGCCTACCGGGGTAGTGTAAGAACTACCAACAGAACTCGTTTCTGGCACCTTCCCCGGTGGAGTTGTGCATGGGGTGTGTTTGGAACATTTTGTCACCAGCCGAGTCCAAAACTCAGCGATTCCCCATCTCAGCCCAGAAAGCAGGTAGAACAAGTTTTGTGGTGCCTTTCAGCTGCCTACCGGGGTAGTGTAAAAACTACCAACAGAACTCGTTTCTGGCACCTTCCTCGGTGGAGTTGTGCATGGGGTGTGTTTGGAACATTTTGTCAACAGCCGAGTCCAAAATTCAGCCGTTCCCCATCTCAGCCCAGAAAGCAGGTATGAACAAATTTTGTGGTGCCTTTCAGCTGCCTACCGGGGTAGTGTAAAAACTACCAACAGAACTCGTTTCTGGCACCTTCCCCGGTGGAGTTGTGCATGGGGTGTGTTTGGAACATTCTGTCACCAGCCGAGTCCAAAATTCAGCTGTTCCCCATCTCTAGCCCAGGAAGCAGGTAGAACCGGTTTTGTGGTGCCTTTCAGCTGCCTACCGGGGTAGTGTAAAAACTACCAACAGAACTCGTTTCTGGCACCTTCCCCGGTGGAGTTGTGCATGGGGTGTGTTTGGAACATTTTGTCACCAGCCGAGTCCAAAATTCAGCTGTTCCCCATCTCAGCCCAGAAAGCAGGTAGAAAAACTTTTGTGGTGCCTTTCTCTTGTCTACCGGGGCACTGTAAAAACTACAAACAGAACTCATTTCTGGCACCTTCCCCGGTGGAGTTGTGCATGGGGTGTGTTTGGAACATTTTGTCACCAGCCGAGTCCAAAATTCAGCCGTTCCCCATCTCAGCCCAGAAAGCAGGTAGAACAAGTTTTGTGGTGCCTTTCAGCTGCCTACCGGGGTAGTTTAAACCTACCAACAGAACTCGTTTCTGGCACCTTCCCCGGAGGAGTTGTGCATGGGGTGTGTTTGGAACATTCTGTCACCAGCCGAGTCCAAAATTCAGCCGTTCCCCATCTCAGCCCAGAAAGCAGGTAGAACAAGTTTTGTGGTGCCTTTCAGCTGCCTACCGGGGTAGTTTAAACCTACCAACAGAACTCGTTTCTGGCACCTTCCCCGGAGGAGTTGTGCATGGGGAGTGTTTGGAACATTCTGTCACCAGCCGAGTCCAAAATTCAGCCGTTCCCCATCTCTAGCCCAGGAAGCAGATAGAACCGGTTTTGTGGTGCCTTTCAGCTGCCTACCGGGGTACTGTAAAAACTACCAACAGAACTCGTTTCTGGCACCTTCCCCGGTGGAGTTGTGCATGGGGTGTGTTTGGAACATTCTGTCACCAGCCGAGTCCAAAATTCAGCTGTTCCCCATCTCTAGCCCAGGAAGCAGATAGAACTGGTTTTGTGGTGCCTTTCAGCTGCCTACCGGGGTAGTGTAAAAACTACCAACAGAACTCGTTTCTGGCACCTTCCCCGGTGGAGGTGTGCATGGGGTGTGTTTGGAACATTTTGTCACCAGCCGAGTCCAAAACTCAGTGATTCCCCATCTCAGCCCAGAAAGCAGGTAGAACAAGTTTTGTGGTGCCTTTCAGCTGCCAACCGGGGTAGTTTAAATCTACCAACAGAACTCGTTTCTGGCACCTTCCCCGGAGGAGTTGTGCATGGGGTGTGTTTGGAACATTTTGTCACCAGCCGAGTCCAAAACTCATTGATTCCCCATCTCAGCCCAGAAAGCAGGTAGAACAAGTTTTGTGGTGCCTTTCTCTTGCCTACCGGGGTACTGTAAAAACTACAAAAAGAACTCATTTCTGGCACCTTCCCCGGTGGAGTTGTGCATGGGGTGTGTTTGGAACATTTTGTCACCAGCCGAGTCCAAAATTCAGCCGTTCCCCATCTCAGCCCAGAAAGCAGGTAGAACAAGTTTTGTGGTGCCTTTCAGCTGCCTACCGGGGTAGTGTAGAAACTACCAACAGAACTCGTTTCTGGCACCTTCCTCGGTGGAGTTGTGCATGGGGTGTGTTTGGAACATTCTGTCACCAGCCGAGTCCAAAATTCAGCTGTTCCCCATCTCTAGCCCAGGAAGCAGATAGAACCGGTTTTGTGGTGCCTTTCAGCTGCCTACCGGGGTAGTGTAAAAACTACCAACAGAACTTGTTTCTGGCACCTTCCCCGGTGGAGTTGTGCATGGGGTGTGTTTGGAACATTTTGTCAGCAGCCGAGTCCAAAATTCAACTGTTCCCCATCTCAGCCCAGAAAGCAGGTAGAAAAACTTTTGTGGTGCCTTTCTCTTGCCTACCGGGGTACTGTAAAAACTACAAACAGAACTCATTTCTGGCACCTTCCCCGGTGGAGTTGTGCATGGGGTGTGTTTGGAACATTTTGTCACCAGCCGAGTCCAAAATTCAGCCGTTCCCCATCTCAGCCCAGAAAGCAGGTATGAACAAGTTTTGTGGTGCCTTTCAGCTGCCTACCGGGGTAGTGTAAAAACTACCAACAGAACTCGTTTCTGGCACCTTCCCCGGTGGAGGTGTGCATGGGGTGTGTTTGGAACATTTTGTCACCAGCCGAGTCCAAAACTCAGCCGTTCCCCATCTCAGCCCAGAAAGCAGGTAGAACAAGTTTTGTGGTGCCTTTCAGCTGCCTACCGGGGTAGTGTAAAAACTACCAACAGAACTCGTTTCTGGCACCTTCCCCGGTGGAGTTGTGCATGGGGTGTGTTTGGAACATTTTGTCACCAGCCGAGTCCAAAATTCAGCGATTCCCCATCTCAGCCCAGAAAGCAGGTAGAACAAGTTTTGTGGTGCCTTTCAGCTGCCTACCGGGGTAGTGTAAAAACTACCAACAGAACTCGTTTCTGGCACCTTCCCCGGTGGAGTTGTGCATGGGGAGTGTTTGGAACATTTTGTCGCCAGCCGAGTCCAAAACTCAGCGATTCCCCATCACAGCACAGAATGCAGGTAGAACAAGTTTTGTGGTGCCTTTCAGCTGCCTACCGGGGTAGTTTAAACCTACCAACAGAACTCGTTTCTGGCACCTTCCCCGGAGGAGTTGTGCATGGGGTGTGTTTGGAACATTTTGTCACCAGCCGAGTCCAAAATTCAGCTGTTCCCCATCTCAGCCCAGAAAGCAGGTAGAACAAGTTTTGTGGTGCCTTTCAGCTGCCTACCGGGGTAGTGTAAGAACTACCAACAGAACTCGTTTCTGGCACCTTCCCCGGTGGAGTTGTGCATGGGGTGTGTTTGGAACATTTTGTCACCAGCCGAGTCCAAAACTCAGCGATTCCCCATCTCAGCCCAGAAAGCAGGTAGAACAATTTTTGTGGTGCCTTTCAGCTGCCTACCGGGGTACTGTAAAAACTACCAACAGAACTCGTTTTTGGCACCTTCCTCGGTGGAGTTGTGCATGGGGTGTGTTTGGAACATTCTGTCCCCAGCCGAGTCCAAAATTCAGCTGTTCCCTATCTCTAGCCCAGGAAGCAGGTAGAACCGGTTTTGTGGTGCCTTTCAGCTGCCTACCGGGGTAGTGTAAAAACTACCAACAGAACTCGTTTCTGGCACCTTCCCCGGTGGAGTTGTGCATGGGGTGTGTTTGGAACATTCTGTCACCAGCCGAGTCCAAAATTCAGCTGTTCCCCATCTCTAGCCCAGGAAGCAGATAGAACCGGTTTTGTGGTGCCTTTCAGCTGCCTACCGGGGTAGTGTAAAAACTACCAACAGAACTCGTTTCTGGCACCTTCCCCGGTGGAGTTGTGCATGGGGTGTGTTTGGAACATTTTGTCAGCAGCCGAGTCCAAAATTCAGCTGTTCCCCATCTCAGCCCAGAAAGCAGGTAGAACAAGTTTTGTGGTGCCTTTCAGCTGCCTACCGGGGTAGTGTAAGAACTACCAACAGAACTCGTTTCTGGCACCTTCCCCGGTGGAGTTGTGCATGGGGAGTGTTTGGAACATTTTGTCAACAGCCGAGTCCAAAACTCAGCGATTCCCCATCTCAGCCCAGAAAGCAGGTAGAACAAGTTTTGTGGTGCCTTTCAGCTGCCTACCGGGGTACTGTAAAAACTACAAAAAGAACTCATTTCTGGCACCTTCCCCGGTGGAGTTGTGCATGGGGTGTGTTTGGAACATTTTGTCACCAGCCGAGTCCAAAATTCAGCCGTTCCCCATCTCAGCCCAGAAAGCAGGTAGAACAAGTTTTGTGGTGCCTTTTAGCTGCCAACCGGGGTAGTGTAAAAACTACCAACAGAACTCGTTTTTGGCACCTTCCCCGGTGGAGTTGTGCATGGGGTGTGTTTGGAACATTCTGTCACCAGCCGAGTCCAAAATTCAGCCGTTCCCCATCTCTAGCCCAGGAAGCAGGTAGAACTGGTTTTGTGGTGCCTTTCAGCTGCCTACCGGGGTACTGTAAAAACTACCAACAGAACTCGTTTCTGGCACCTTCCCCGGTGGAGTTGTGCATGGGGTGTGTTTGGAACATTTTGTCACCAGCCGAGTCCAAAATTCAGCTGTTCCCCATCTCAGCCCAGAAAGCAGGTAGAAAAACTTTTGTGGTGCCTTTCTCTTGTCTACCGGGGTACTGTAAAAACTACAAACAGAACTCATTTCTGGCACCTTCCCCGGTGGAGTTGTGCATGGGGTGTGTTTGGAACATTTTGTCACCAGCCGAGTCCAAAATTCAGCCGTTCCCCATCTCAGCCCAGAAAGCAGGTATGAACAAGTTTTGTGGTGCCTTTCTCTTGCCTACCGGGGTAGTGTAAAAACTACCAACAGAACTCGTTTCTGGCACCTTCCCCGGTGGAGTTGTGCATGGGGTGTGTTTGGAACATTTTGTCACCAGCAGAGTCCAAAATTCAGCCGTTCCCCATCTCAGCCCAGGAAGCAGATAGAACAAGTTTTGTGGTGCCTTTCAGCTGCCTACCGGGGTAGTGTAAAAACTACCAACAGAACTCGTTTCTGGCACCTTCCCCGGTGGAGTTGTGCATGGGGTGTGTTTGGAACATTTTGTCACCAGCCGAGTCCAAAACTCAGCCGTTCCCCATCTCAGCCCAGAAAGCAGGTAGAACAAGTTTTGTGGTGCCTTTCAGCTGCCTACCGGGGTAGTGTAAAAACTACCAACAGAACTCGTTTCTGGCACCTTCCCCGGTGGAGTTGTGCATGGGGTGTGTTTGGAACATTTTGTCACCAGCCGAGTCCAAAATTCAGCGATTCCCCATCTCAGCCCAGAAAGCAGGTAGAACAAGTTTTGTGGTGCCTTTCAGCTGCCTACCGGGGTAGTGTAAAAACTACCAACAGAACTCGTTTCTGGCACCTTCCCCTGTGGAGTTGTGCATGGGGAGTGTTTGGAACATTTTGTCGCCAGCCGAGTCCAAAACTCAGCGATTCCCCATCACAGCACAGAATGCAGGTAGAACAAGTTTTGTGGTGCCTTTCAGCTGCCTACCGGGGTAGTTTAAACCTACCAACAGAACTCGTTTCTGGCACCTTCCCCGGAGGAGTTGTGCATGGGGTGTGTTTGGAACATTTTGTCACCAGCCGAGTCCAAAATTCAGCTGTTCCCCATCTCAGCCCAGAAAGCAGGTAGAACAAGTTTTGTGGTGCCTTTCAGCTGCCTACCGGGGTAGTGTAAGAACTACCAACAGAACTCGTTTCTGGCACCTTCCCCGGTGGAGTTGTGCATGGGGTGTGTTTGGAACATTTTGTCACCAGCCGAGTCCAAAACTCAGCGATTCCCCATCTCAGCCCAGAAAGCAGGTAGAACAAGTTTTGTGGTGCCTTTCAGCTGCCTACCGGGGTACTGTAAAAACTACCAACAGAACTCGTTTTTGGCACCTTCCTCGGTGGAGTTGTGCATGGGGTGTGTTTGGAACATTCTGTCACCAGCCGAGTCCAAAATTCAGCTGTTCCCTATCTCTAGCCCAGGAAGCAGGTAGAACCGGTTTTGTGGTGCCTTTCAGCTGCCTACCGGGGTAGTGTAAAAACTACCAACGGAACTCGTTTCTGGCACCTTCCCCGGTGGAGTTGTGCATGGGGTGTGTTTGGAACATTCTGTCACCAGCCGAGTCCAAAATTCAGCCGTTCCCCATCTCTAGCCCAGGAAGCAGATAGAACCGGTTTTGTGGTGCCTTTCAGCTGCCTACCGGGGTAGTGTAAAAACTACCAACAGAACTCGTTTCTGGCACCTTCCCCGGTGGAGTTGTGCATGGGGTGTGTTTGGAACATTTTGTCAGCAGCCGAGTCCAAAATTCAGCCGTTCCCCATCTCAGCCCAGAAAGCAGGTATGAACAAGTTTTGTGGTGCCTTTCTCTTGCCTACCGGGGTACTGTAAAAACTACCAACAGAACTCGTTTCTGGCACCTTCCCCGGTGGAGTTGTGCATGGGGTGTGTTTGGAACATTCTGTCACCAGCCGAGTCCAAAATTCAGCTGTTCCCCATCTCTAGCCCAGGAAGCAGGTAGAACAAGTTTTGTGGTGCCTTTCAGCTGCCAACCGGGGTAGTGTAAAAACTACCAACAGAACTCGTTTCTGGCACCTTCCCCGGTGGAGTTGTGCATGGGGTGTGTTTGGAACATTTTGTCACCAGCCGAGTCCAAAACTCAGCGATTCCTCATCTCAGCCCAGAAAGCAGGTAGAACAAGTTTTGTGGTGCCTTTCAGCTGCCTACCGGGGTAGTGTAAAAACTACCAACAGAACTCCTTTCTGGCACCTTCCCCCGTGGAGTTGTGCATGGGGTGTGTTTGGAAGATTTTGTCACCAGCCGAGTCCAAAATTCAGCCGTTCCCCATCTCAGCCCAGAAAGCAGGTAGAACAAGTTTTGTGGTGCCTTTCAGCTGCCTACCGGGGTAGTGTAAAAACTACCAACAGAACTCGTTTTTGGCACCTTCCTCGGTGGAGTTGTGCATGGGGTGTGTTTGGAACATTCTGTCACCAGCCGAGTCCAAAATTCAGCCGTTCCCCATCTCAGCCCAGAAAGCAGGTAGAACAAGTTTTGTGGTGCCTTTCAGCTGCCTACCGGGGTAGTGTAAAAACTACCAACAGAACTCGTTTCTGGCACCTTCCCCGGTGGAGTTGTGCATGGGGTGTGTTTGGAACATTTTGTCACCAGCCGAGTCCAAAATTCAGCCGTTCCCCATCTCAGCCCAGAAAGCAGGTAGAACAAGTTTTGTGGTGCCTTTCAGCTGCCTACCGGGGTAGTGTAAAAACTACCAACAGAACTCGTTTCTGGCACCTTCCCCGGTGGAGTTGTGCATGGGGTGTGTTTGGAACATTTTGTCACCAGCCGAGTCCAAAATTCAGCCGTTCCCCATCTCTAGCCCAGGAAGCAGATAGAACCGGTTTTGTGGTGCCTTTCAGCTGCCAACCGGGGTAGTGTAAAAACTACCAACAGAACTCGTTTCTGGCCCCTTCCCCGGTGGAGTTGTGCATGGGGTGTGTTTGGAACATTCTGTCACCAGCCGAGTCCAAAATTCAGCTGTTCCCCATCTCAGCCCAGAAAGCAGGTAGAACAAGTTTTGTGGTGCCTTTCAGCTGCCTACCGGGGTAGTGTAAAAACTACCAACAGAACTCGTTTCTGGCACCTTCCCCGGTGGAGTTGTGCATGGGGTGTGTTTGGAACATTTTGTCACCAGCCGAGTCCAAAATTCAGCGATTCCCCATCTCAGCCCAGAAAGCAGGTAGAACAAGTTTTGTGGTGCCTTTCAGCTGCCTACCGGGGTAGTGTAAAAACTACCAACAGAACTCGTTTCTGGCACCTTCCCCGGTGGAGTTGTGCATGGGGTGTGTTTGGAACATTTTGTCACCAGCCGAGTCCAAAATTCAGCGATTCCCCATCACAGCACAGAATGCAGGTAGAACAAGTATTGTGGTGCCTTTCAGCTGCCTACCGGGGTAGTTTAAACCTACCAACAGAACTCGTTTCTGGCACCTTCCCCGGAGGAGTTGTGCATGGGGTGTGTTTGGAACATTTTGTCACCAGCCGAGTCCAAAATTCAGCTGTTCCCCATCTCAGCCCAGAAAGCAGGTAGAACAAGTTTTGTGGTGCCTTTCAGCTGCCGACTGGGGTAGTGTAAGAACTACCAACAGAACTCGTTTCTGGCACCTTCCCCGGTGGAGTTGTGCATGGGGTGTGTTTGGAACATTTTGTCACCAGCCGAGTCCAAAATTCAGCGATTCCCCATCTCAGCCCAGAAAGCAGGTAGAACAAGTTTTGTGGTGCCTTTCAGCTGCCTACTGGGGTAGTGTAAGAACTACCAACAGAACTCGTTTCTGGCACCTTCCCCGGTGGAGTTGTGCATGGGGAGTGTTTGGAACATTTTGTCAACAGCCGAGTCCAAAACTCAGCGATTCCCCATCTCAGCCCAGAAAGCAGGTAGAACAAGTTTTGTGGTGCCTTTCAGCTGCCTACCGGGGTACTGTAAAAACTACAAAAAGAACTCATTTCTGGCACCTTCCCCGGTGGAGTTGTGCATGGGGTGTGTTTGGAACATTTTGTCACCAGCCGAGTCCAAAATTCAGCCGTTCCCCATCTCAGCCCAGAAAGCAGGTAGAACAAGTTTTGTGGTGCCTTTTAGCTGCCTACCGGGGTACTGTAAAAACTACAAACAGAACTCGTTTTTGGCACCTTCCCCGGTGGAGTTGTGCATGGGGTGTGTTTGGAACATTCTGTCACCAGCCGAGTCCAAAATTCAGCCGTTCCCCATCTCTAGCCCAGGAAGCAGATAGAACCGGTTTTGTGGTGCCTTTCAGCTGCCTACCGGGGTACTGTAAAAACTACCAACAGAACTCGTTTCTGGCACCTTCCCCGGTGGAGTTGTGCATGGGGTGTGTTTGGAACATTTTGTCACCAGCCGAGTCCAAAATTCAGCCGTTCCCCATCTCAGCCCAGAAAGCAGGTAGAACAAGTTTTGTGGTGCCTTTCAGCTGCCTACCGGGGTAGTGTAAAAACTACCAACAGAACTCGTTTTTGGCACCTTCCCCGGTGGAGTTGTGCATGGGGTGTGTTTGGAACATTCTGTCACCAGCCGAGTCCAAAATTCAGCCGTTCCCCATCTCTAGCCCAGGAAGCAGATAGAACCGGTTTTGTGGTGCCTTTCAGCTGCCTACCGGGGTACTGTAAAAACTACCAACAGAACTCGTTTCTGGCACCTTCCCCGGTGGAGTTGTGCATGGGGTGTGTTTGGAACATTCTGTCACCAGCCGAGTCCAAAATTCAGCTGTTCCCCATCTCAGCCCAGAAAGCAGGTAGAAAAACTTTTGTGGTGCCTTTCAGCTGCCTACCGGGGTAGTGTAAAAACTACCAACAGAACTCGTTTCTGGCACCTTCCCCGGTGGAGTTGTGCATGGGGTGTGTTTGGAACATTTTGTCACCAGCCGAGTCCAAAACTCAGTGATTCCCCATCTCAGCCCAGAAAGCAGGTAGAACAAGTTTTGTGGTGCCTTTCAGCTGCCTACCGGGGTAGTTTAAATCTACCAACAGAACTCGTTTCTGGCACCTTCCCCGGAGGAGTTGTGCATGGGGTGTGTTTGGAACATTTTGTCACCAGCCGAGTCCAAAACTTATTGATTCCCCATCTCAGCCCAGACAGCAGGTAGAACAAGTTTTGTGGTGCCTTTCTCTTGCCTACCGGGGTACTGTAAAAACTACCAACAGAACTCGTTTCTGGCACCTTCCCCGGTGGAGTTGTGCATGGGGTGTGTTTGGAACATTTTGTCACCAGCCGAGTCCAAAATTCAGCGATTCCCCATCTCAGCCCAGAAAGCAGGTAGAACAACTTTTGTGGTGCCTTTCAGCTGCCTACCGGGGTAGTGTAAAAACTACCAACAGAACTCGTTTCTGGCACCTTCCCCGGTGGAGGTGTGCATGGGGTGTGTTTGGAACATTTTGTCACCAGCCGAGTCCAAAACTCAGCCGTTCCCCATCTCAGCCCAGAAAGCAGGTAGAACAAGTTTTGTGGTGCCTTTCAGCTGCCTACCGGGGTACTGTAAAAACTACAAAAAGAACTCATTTCTGGCACCTTCCCCGGTGGAGTTGTGCATGGGGTGTGTTTGGAACATTTTGTCACCAGCCGAGTCCAAAATTCAGCCGTTCCCCATCTCAGCCCAGAAAGCAGGTAGAACAAGTTTTGTGGTGCCTTTTAGCTGCCAACCGGGGTAGTGTAAAAACTACCAACAGAACTCGTTTTTGGCACCTTCCCCGGTGGAGTTGTGCATGGGGTGTGTTTGGAACATTCTGTCACCAGCCGAGTCCAAAATTCAGCCGTTCCCCATCTCTAGCCCAGGAAGCAGATAGAACCGGTTTTGTGGTGCCTTTCAGCTGCCTACCGGGGTACTGTAAAAACTACCAACAGAACTCGTTTCTGGCACCTTCCCCGGTGGAGTTGTGCATGGGGTGTGTTTGGAACATTTTGTCACCAGCCGAGTCCAAAATTCAGCCGTTCCCCATCTCAGCCCAGAAAGCAGGTAGAACAAGTTTTGTGGTGCCTTTTAGCTGCCAACCGGGGTAGTGTAAAAACTACCAACAGAACTCGTTTTTGGCACCTTCCCCGGTGGAGTTGTGCATGGGGTGTGTTTGGAACATTCTGTCACCAGCCGAGTCCAAAATTCAGCCGTTCCCCATCTCTAGCCCAGGAAGCAGATAGAACCGGTTTTGTGGTGCCTTTCAGCTGCCTACCGGGGTACTGTAAAAACTACCAACAGAACTCGTTTCTGGCACCTTCCCCGGTGGAGTTGTGCATGGGGTGTGTTTGGAACATTCTGTCACCAGCCGAGTCCAAAATTCAGCCGTTCCCCATCTCAGCCCAGAAAGCAGGTAGAAAAACTTTTGTGGTGCCTTTCTCTTGTCTACCGGGGTACTGTAAAAACTACAAACAGAACTCATTTCTGGCACCTTCCCCGGTGGAGTTGTGCATGGGGTGTGTTTGGAACATTTTGTCACCAGCCGAGTCCAAAATTCAGCCGTTCCCCATCTCAGCCCAGAAAGCAGGTATGAACAAGTTTTGTGGTGCCTTTCTCTTGCCTACCGGGGTAGTGTAAAAACTACCAACAGAACTCGTTTCTGGCACCTTCCCCGGTGGAGGTGTGCATGGGGTGTGTTTGGAACATTCTGTCACCAGCAGAGTCCAAAATTCAGCCGTTCCCCATCTCAGCCCAGGAAGCAGATAGAACAAGTTTTGTGGTGCCTTTCAGCTGCCTACCGGGGTAGTGTAAAAACTACCAACAGAACTCGTTTCTGGCACCTTCCCCGGTGGAGTTGTGCATGGGGTGTGTTTGGAACATTTTGTCACCAGCCGAGTCCAAAACTCAGTGATTCCCCATCTCAGCCCAGAAAGCAGGTAGAACAAGTTTTGTGGTGCCTTTCAGCTGCCAACCGGGGTAGTTTAAATCTACCAACAGAACTCGTTTCTGGCACCTTCCCCGGTGGAGTTGTGCATGGGGTGTGTTTGGAACATTTTGTCACCAGCCGAGTCCAAAACTCATTGATTCCCCATCTCAGCCCAGACAGCAGGTAGAACAAGTTTTGTGGTGCCTTTCTCTTGCCTACCGGGGTACTGTAAAAACTACCAACAGAACTCGTTTCTGGCACCTTCCCCGGTGGAGTTGTGCATGGGGTGTGTTTGGAACATTTTGTCACCAGCCGAGTCCAAAATTCAGCCGTTCCCCATCTCAGCCCAGAAAGCAGGTAGAACAAGTTTTGTGGTGCCTTTCAGCTGCCTACCGGGGTAGTGTAAAAACTACCAACAGAACTCGTTTCTGGCACCTTCCTCGGTGGAGTTGTGCATGGGGTGTGTTTGGAACATTCTGTCACCAGCCGAGTCCAAAATTCAGCTGTTCCCCATCTCTAGCCCAGGAAGCAGATAGAACCGGTTTTGTGGTGCCTTTCAGCTGCCTACCGGGGTAGTGTAAAAACTACCAACAGAACTTTTTTCTGGCACCTTCCCCGGTGGAGTTGTGCATGGGGTGTGTTTGGAACATTTTGTCAGCAGCCGAGTCCAAAATTCAGCTGTTCCCCATCTCAGCCCAGAAAGCAGGTAGAAAAACTTTTGTGGTGCCTTTCTCTTGCCTACCGGGGTACTGTAAAAACTACAAACAGAACTCATTTCTGGCACCTTCCCCGGTGGAGTTGTGCATGGGGTGTGTTTGGAACATTTTGTCACCAGCCGAGTCCAAAATTCAGCCGTTCCCCATCTCAGCCCAGAAAGCAGGTATGAACAAGTTTTGTGGTGCCTTTCAGCTGCCTACCGGGGTAGTGTAAGAACTACCAACAGAACTCGTTTCTGGCACCTTCCCCGGTGGAGGTGTGCATGGGGTGTGTTTGGAACATTTTGTCACCAGCCGAGTCCAAAACTCAGCCGTTCCCCATCTCAGCCCAGAAAGCAGGTAGAACAAGTTTTGTGGTGCCTTTCAGCTGCCTACCGGGGTAGTGTAAAAACTACCAACAGAACTCGTTTCTGGCACCTTCCCCGGTGGAGTTGTGCATGGGGTGTGTTTGGAACATTTTGTCACCAGCCGAGTCCAAAACTCAGTGATTCCCCATCTCAGCCCAGAAAGCAGGTAGAACAAGTTTTGTGGTGCCTTTCAGCTGCCTACCGGGGTAGTTTAAATCTACCAACAGAACTCGTTTCTGGCACCTTCCCCGGAGGAGTTGTGCATGGGGTGTGTTTGGAACATTTTGTCACCAGCCGAGTCCAAAACTTATTGATTCCCCATCTCAGCCCAGACAGCAGGTAGAACAAGTTTTGTGGTGCCTTTCTCTTGCCTACCGGGGTACTGTAAAAACTACCAACAGAACTCGTTTCTGGCACCTTCCCCGGTGGAGTTGTGCATGGGGTGTGTTTGGAACATTTTGTCACCAGCCGAGTCCAAAATTCAGCCGTTCCCCATCTCAGCCCAGAAAGCAGGTAGAACAAGTTTTGTGGTGCCTTTCAGCTGCCTACCGGGGTAGTGTAGAAACTACCAACAGAACTCGTTTCTGGCACCTTCCTCGGTGGAGTTGTGCATGGGGTGTGTTTGGAACATTCTGTCACCAGCCGAGTCCAAAATTCAGCTGTTCCCCATCTCTAGCCCAGGAAGCAGATAGAACCGGTTTTGTGGTGCCTTTCAGCTGCCTACCGGGGTAGTGTAAAAACTACCAACAGAACTTTTTTCTGGCACCTTCCCCGGTGGAGTTGTGCATGGGGTGTGTTTGGAACATTTTGTCAGCAGCCGAGTCCAAAATTCAGCTGTTCCCCATCTCAGCCCAGAAAGCAGGTAGAACAAGTTTTGTGGTGCCTTTCTCTTGCCTACCGGGGTACTGTAAAAACTACAAACAGAACTCATTTCTGGCACCTTCCCCGGTGGAGTTGTGCATGGGGTGTGTTTGGAACATTTTGTCACCAGCCGATTCCAAAATTCAGCCGTTCCCCATCTCAGCCCAGAAAGCAGGTATGAACAAGTTTTGTGGTGCCTTTCAGCTGCCTACCGGGGTAGTGTAAGAACTACCAACAGAACTCGTTTCTGGCACCTTCCCCGGTGGAGGTGTGCATGGGGTGTGTTTGGAACATTTTGTCACCAGCCGAGTCCAAAACTCAGCCGTTCCCCATCTCAGCCCAGAAAGCAGGTAGAACAAGTTTTGTGGTGCCTTTCAGCTGCCTACCGGGGTACTGTAAAAACTACAAAAAGAACTCATTTCTGGCACCTTCCCCGGTGGAGTTGTGCATGGGGTGTGTTTGGAACATTTTGTCACCAGCCGAGTCCAAAATTCAGCCGTTCCCCATCTCAGCCCAGAAAGCAGGTAGAACAAGTTTTGTGGTGCCTTTTAGCTGCCAACCGGGGTAGTGTAAAAACTACCAACAGAACTCGTTTTTGGCACCTTCCCCGGTGGAGTTGTGCATGGGGTGTGTTTGGAACATTCTGTCACCAGCCGAGTCCAAAATTCAGCCGTTCCCCATCTCTAGCCCAGGAAGCAGATAGAACCGGTTTTGTGGTGCCTTTCAGCTGCCTACCGGGGTACTGTAAAAACTACCAACAGAACTCGTTTCTGGCACCTTCCCCGGTGGAGTTGTGCATGGGGTGTGTTTGGAACATTTTGTCACCAGCCGAGTCCAAAATTCAGCCGTTCCCCATCTCAGCCCAGAAAGCAGGTAGAACAAGTTTTGTGGTGCCTTTTAGCTGCCAACCGGGGTAGTGTAAAAACTACCAACAGAACTCGTTTTTGGCACCTTCCCCGGTGGAGTTGTGCATGGGGTGTGTTTGGAACATTCTGTCACCAGCCGAGTCCAAAATTCAGCCGTTCCCCATCTCTAGCCCAGGAAGCAGATAGAACCGGTTTTGTGGTGCCTTTCAGCTGCCTACCGGGGTACTGTAAAAACTACCAACAGAACTCGTTTCTGGCACCTTCCCCGGTGGAGTTGTGCATGGGGTGTGTTTGGAACATTCTGTCACCAGCCGAGTCCAAAATTCAACCGTTCCCCATCTCAGCCCAGAAAGCAGGTAGAAAAACTTTTGTGGTGCCTTTCTCTTGTCTACCGGGGTACTGTAAAAACTACAAACAGAACTCATTTCTGGCACCTTCCCCGGTGGAGTTGTGCATGGGGTGTGTTTGGAACATTTTGTCACCAGCCGAGTCCAAAATTCAGCCGTTCCCCATCTCAGCCCAGAAAGCAGGTATGAACAAGTTTTGTGGTGCCTTTCTCTTGCCTACCGGGGTAGTGTAAAAACTACCAACAGAACTCGTTTCTGGCACCTTCCCCGGTGGAGGTGTGCATGGGGTGTGTTTGGAACATTCTGTCACCAGCAGAGTCCAAAATTCAGCCGTTCCCCATCTCAGCCCAGGAAGCAGATAGAACAAGTTTTGTGGTGCCTTTCAGCTGCCTACCGGGGTAGTGTAAAAACTACCAACAGAACTCGTTTCTGGCACCTTCCCCGGTGGAGTTGTGCATGGGGTGTGTTTGGAACATTTTGTCACCAGCCGAGTCCAAAACTCAGTGATTCCCCATCTCAGCCCAGAAAGCAGGTAGAACAAGTTTTGTGGTGCCTTTCAGCTGCCAACCGGGGTAGTTTAAATCTACCAACAGAACTCGTTTCTGGCACCTTCCCCGGAGGAGTTGTGCATGGGGTGTGTTTGGAACATTTTGTCACCAGCCGAGTCCAAAACTCATTGATTCCCCATCTCAGCCCAGACAGCAGGTAGAACAAGTTTTGTGGTGCCTTTCTCTTGCCTACCGGGGTACTGTAAAAACTACCAACAGAACTCGTTTCTGGCACCTTCCCCGGTGGAGTTGTGCATGGGGTGTGTTTGGAACATTTTGTCACCAGCCGAGTCCAAAATTCAGCCGTTCCCCATCTCAGCCCAGAAAGCAGGTAGAACAAGTTTTGTGGTGCCTTTCAGCTGCCTACCGGGGTAGTGTAAAAACTACCAACAGAACTCGTTTCTGGCACCTTCCTCGGTGGAGTTGTGCATGGGGTGTGTTTGGAACATTCTGTCACCAGCCGAGTCCAAAATTCAGCTGTTCCCCATCTCTAGCCCAGGAAGCAGATAGAACCGGTTTTGTGGTGCCTTTCAGCTGCCTACCGGGGTAGTGTAAAAACTACCAACAGAACTTTTTTCTGGCACCTTCCCCGGTGGAGTTGTGCATGGGGTGTGTTTGGAACATTTTGTCAGCAGCCGAGTCCAAAATTCAGCTGTTCCCCATCTCAGCCCAGAAAGCAGGTAGAACAAGTTTTGTGGTGCCTTTCTCTTGCCTACCGGGGTACTGTAAAAACTACAAACAGAACTCATTTCTGGCACCTTCCCCGGTGGAGTTGTGCATGGGGTGTGTTTGGAACATTTTGTCACCAGCCGAGTCCAAAATTCAGCCGTTCCCCATCTCAGCCCAGAAAGCAGGTATGAACAAGTTTTGTGGTGCCTTTCAGCTGCCTACCGGGGTAGTGTAAGAACTACCAACAGAACTCGTTTCTGGCACCTTCCCCGGTGGAGGTGTGCATGGGGTGAGTTTGGAACATTTTGTCACCAGCCGAGTCCAAAACTCAGCCGTTCCCCATCTCAGCCCAGAAAGCAGGTAGAACAACTTTTGTGGTGCCTTTCAGCTGCCTACCGGGGTAGTGTAAAAACTACCAACAGAACTCGTTTCTGGCACCTTCCCCGGTGGAGTTGTGCATGGGGTGTGTTTGGAACATTTTGTCACCAGCCGAGTCCAAAATTCAGCGATTCCCCATCTCAGCCCAGAAAGCAGGTAGAACAAGTTTTGTGGTGCCTTTCAGCTGCCTACCGGGGTAGTGTAAAAACTACCAACAGAACTCATTTCTGGCACCTTCCCCGGTGGAGTTGTGCATGGGGAGTGTTTGGAACATTTTGTCAACAGCCGAGTCCAAAACTCAGCGATTCCCCATCACAGCACAGAATGCAGGTAGAACAAGTTTTGTGGTGCCTTTCAGCTGCCTACCGGGGTAGTTTAAACCTACCAACAGAACTCGTTTCTGGCACCTTCCCCGGAGGAGTTGTGCATGGGGTGTGTTTGGAACATTTTGTCACCAGCCGAGTCCAAAATTCAGCTGTTCCCCATCTCAGCCCAGAAAGCAGGTAGAACAAGTTTTGTGGTGCCTTTCAGCTGCCTACCGGGGTAGTGTAAGAACTACCAACAGAACTCGTTTCTGGCACCTTCCCCGGTGGAGGTGTGCATGGGGTGTGTTTGGAACATTTTGTCACCAGCCGAGTCCAAAACTCAGCCGTTCCCCATCTCAGCCCAGAAAGCAGGTAGAACAAGTTTTGTGGTGCCTTTCAGCTGCCTACCGGGGTAGTGTAAAAACTACCAACAGAACTCGTTTCTGGCACCTTCCCCGGTGGAGTTGTGCATGGGGTGTGTTTGGAACATTTTGTCACCAGCCGAGTCCAAAATTCAGCGATTCCCCATCTCAGCCCAGAAAGCAGGTAGAACAAGTTTTGTGGTGCCTTTCAGCTGCCTACCGGGGTAGTGTAAAAACTACCAACAGAACTCGTTTCTGGCACCTTCCCCGGTGGAGTTGTGCATGGGGAGTGTTTGGAACATTTTGTCAACAGCCGAGTCCAAAACTCAGCGATTCCCCATCACAGCACAGAATGCAGGTAGAACAAGTTTTGTGGTGCCTTTCAGCTGCCTACCGGGGTAGTTTAAACCTACCAACAGAACTCGTTTCTGGCACCTTCCCCGGAGGAGTTGTGCATGGGGTGTGTTTGGAACATTTTGTCACCAGCCGAGTCCAAAATTCAGCTGTTCCCCATCTCAGCCCAGAAAGCAGGTAGAACAAGTTTTGTGGTGCCTTTCAGCTGCCTACCGGGGTAGTGTAAGAACTACCAACAGAACTCGTTTCTGGCACCTTCCCCGGTGGAGTTGTGCATGGGGTGTGTTTGGAACATTTTGTCACCAGCCGAGTCCAAAACTCAGCGATTCCCCATCTCAGCCCAGAAAGCAGGTAGAACAAGTTTTGTGGTGCCTTTCAGCTGCCTACCGGGGTACTGTAAAAACTACCAACAGAACTCGTTTTTGGCACCTTCCTCGGTGGAGTTGTGCATGGGGTGTGTTTGGAACATTCTGTCACCAGCCGAGTCCAAAATTCAGCTGTTCCCTATCTCTAGCCCAGGAAGCAGGTAGAACCAGTTTTGTGGTGCCTTTCAGCTGCCTACCGGGGTACTGTAAAAACTACCAACAGAACTCGTTTCTGGCACCTTCCCCGGTGGAGTTGTGCATGGGGAGTGTTTGGAACATTTTGTCAACAGCCGAGTCCAAAACTCAGCGATTCCCCATCTCAGCCCAGAAAGCAGGTAGAACAAGTTTTGTGGTGCCTTTCAGCTGCCTACCGGGGTAGTGTAAAAACTACCAACAGAACTCGTTTCTGGCACCTTCCCCGGTGGAGTTGTGCATGGGGAGTGTTTGGAACATTTTGTCAACAGCCGAGTCCAAAACTCAGCGATTCCCCATCACAGCACAGAATGCAGGTAGAACAAGTTTTGTGGTGCCTTTCAGCTGCCTACCGGGGTAGTTTAAACCTACCAACAGAACTCGTTTCTGGCACCTTCCCCGGAGGAGTTGTGCATGGGGTGTGTTTGGAACATTCTGTCACCAGCCGAGTCCAAAATTCAGCTGTTCCCTATCTCTAGCCCAGGAAGCAGGTAGAACCAGTTTTGTGGTGCCTTTCAGCTGCCTACCGGGGTACTGTAAAAACTACCAACAGAACTCGTTTCTGGCACCTTCCCCGGTGGAGTTGTGCATGGGGTGTGTTTGGAACATTCTGTCACCAGCCGAGTCCAAAATTCAGCTGTTCCCCATCTCTAGCCCAGGAAGCAGATAGAACCGGTTTTGTGGTGCCTTTCTCTTGCCTACCGGGGTACTGTAAAAACTACAAACAGAACTCGTTTCTGGCACCTTCCCCGGTGGAGTTGTGCATGGGGTGTGTTTGGAACATTTTGTCAGCAGCCGAGTCCAAAATTCAGCTGTTCCCCATCTCAGCCCAGAAAGCAGGTAGAAAAACTTTTGTGGTGCCTTTCTCTTGCCTACCGGGGTACTGTAAAAACTACAAACAGAACTCATTTCTGGCACCTTCCCCGGTGGAGTTGTGCATGGGGTGTGTTTGGAACATTTTGTCACCAGCCGAGTCCAAAATTCAGCCGTTCCCCATCTCAGCCCAGAAAGCAGGTATGAACAAGTTTTGTGGTGCCTTTCAGCTGCCTACCGGGGTAGTGTAAAAACTACCAACAGAACTCGTTTCTGGCACCTTCCCCGGTGGAGGTGTGCATGGGGTGTGTTTGGAACATTTTGTCACCAGCCGAGTCCAAAACTCAGCCGTTCCCCATCTCAGCCCAGAAAGCAGGTAGAACAAGTTTTGTGGTGCCTTTCAGCTGCCTACCGGGGTAGTGTAAAAACTACCAACAGAACTCGTTTCTGGCACCTTCCCCGGTGGAGTTGTGCATGGGGTGTGTTTGGAACATTTTGTCACCAGCCGAGTCCAAAATTCAGCGATTCCCCATCTCAGCCCAGAAAGCAGGTAGAACAAGTTTTGTGGTGCCTTTCAGCTGCCTACCGGGGTAGTGTAAAAACTACCAACAGAACTCGTTTCTGGCACCTTCCCCGGTGGAGTTGTGCATGGGGAGTGTTTGGAACATTTTGTCGCCAGCCGAGTCCAAAACTCAGCGATTCCCCATCACAGCACAGAATGCAGGTAGAACAAGTTTTGTGGTGCCTTTCAGCTGCCTACCGGGGTAGTTTAAACCTACCAACAGAACTCGTTTCTGGCACCTTCCCCGGAGGAGTTGTGCATGGGGTGTGTTTGGAACATTTTGTCACCAGCCGAGTCCAAAATTCAGCTGTTCCCCATCTCAGCCCAGAAAGCAGGTAGAACAAGTTTTGTGGTGCCTTTCAGCTGCCTACCGGGGTAGTGTAAGAACTACCAACAGAACTCGTTTCTGGCACCTTCCCCGGTGGAGTTGTGCATGGGGTGTGTTTGGAACATTTTGTCACCAGCCGAGTCCAAAATTCAGCGATTCCCCATCTCAGCCCAGAAAGCAGGTAGAACAAGTTTTGTGGTGCCTTTCAGCTGCCTACCGGGGTACTGTAAAAACTACCAACAGAACTCGTTTCTGGCACCTTCCCCGGTGGAGTTGAGCATGGGGTGTGTTTGGAACATTCTGTCACCAGCCGAGTCCAAAATTCAGCCGTTCCCCATCTCTAGCCCAGGAAGCAGATAGAACCGGTTTTGTGGTGCCTTTCAGCTGCCTACCGGGGTAGTGTAAAAACTACCAACAGAACTCGTTTCTGGCACCTTCCCCGGTGGAGTTGTGCATGGGGTGTGTTTGGAACATTTTGTCAGCAGCCGAGTCCAAAATTCAGCTGTTCCCCATCTCAGCCCAGAAAGCAGGTAGAAAAACTTTTGTGGTGCCTTTCTCTTGTCTACCGGGGTACTGTAAAAACTACAAACAGAACTCATTTCTGGCACCTTCCCCGGTGGAGTTGTGCATGGGGTGTGTTTGGAACATTTTGTCACCAGCCGAGTCCAAAATTCAGCCGTTCCCCATCTCAGCCCAGAAAGCAGGTATGAACAAGTTTTGTGGTGCCTTTCTCTTGCCTACCGGGGTACTGTAAAAACTACCAACAGAACTCGTTTCTGGCACCTTCCCCGGTGGAGTTGTGCATGGGGTGTGTTTGGAACATTCTGTCACCAGCCGAGTCCAAAATTCAGCTGTTCCCCATCTCTAGCCCAGGAAGCAGGAAGAACAAGTTTTGTGGTGCCTTTCAGCTGCCAACCGGGGTAGTGTAAAAACTACCAACAGAACTCGTTTCTGGCACCTTCCCCGGTGGAGTTGTGCATGGGGTGTGTTTGGAACATTTTGTCAGCAGCCGAGTCCAAAACTCAGCGATTCCTCATCTCAGCCCAGAAAGCAGGTAGAACAAGTTTTGTGGTGCCTTTCAGCTGCCTACCGGGGTAGTGTAAAAACTACCAACAGAACTCCTTTCTGGCACCTTCCCCGGTGGAGTTGTGCATGGGGTGTGTTTGGAAGATTTTGTCACCAGCCGAGTCCAAAATTCAGCCGTTCCCCATCTCAGCCCAGAAAGCAGGTAGAACAAGTTTTGTGGTGCCTTTCAGCTGCCTACCGGGGTAGTGTAAAAACTACCAACAGAACTCGTTTTTGGCACCTTCCTCGGTGGAGTTGTGCATGGGGTGTGTTTGGAACATTCTGTCACCAGCCGAGTCCAAAATTCAGCCGTTCCCCATCTCAGCCCAGAAAGCAGGTAGAACAAGTTTTGTGGTGCCTTTCAGCTGCCTACCGGGGTAGTGTAAAAACTACCAACAGAACTCGTTTCTGGCACCTTCCCCGGTGGAGTTGTGCATGGGGTGTGTTTGGAACATTTTGTCACCAGCCGAGTCCAAAATTCAGCCGTTCCCCATCTCAGCCCAGAAAGCAGGTAGAACAAGTTTTGTGGTGCCTTTCAGCTGCCTACCGGGGTAGTGTAAAAACTACCAACAGAACTCGTTTTTGGCACCTTCCCCGGTGGAGTTGTGCATGGGGTGTGTTTGGAACATTCTGTCACCAGCCGAGTCCAAAATTCAGCCGTTCCCCATCTCTAGCCCAGGAAGCAGATAGAACCGGTTTTGTGGTGCCTTTCAGCTGCCTACCGGGGTACTGTAAAAACTACCAACAGAACTCGTTTCTGGCCCCTTCCCCGGTGGAGTTGTGCATGGGGTGTGTTTGGAACATTCTGTCACCAGCCGAGTCCAAAATTCAGCTGTTCCCCATCTCAGCCCAGAAAGCAGGTAGAACAAGTTTTGTGGTGCCTTTCAGCTGCCTACCGGGGTAGTGTAAAAACTACCAACAGAACTCGTTTCTGGCACCTTCCCCGGTGGAGTTGTGCATGGGGTGTGTTTGGAACATTTTGTCACCAGCCGAGTCCAAAATTCAGCCGTTCCCCATCTCAGCCCAGAAAGCAGGTAGAACAAGTTTTGTGGTGCCTTTCAGCTGCCTACCGGGGTAGTGTAAAAACTACCAACAGAACTCGTTTCTGGCACCTTCCCCGGTGGAGTTGTGCATGGGGTGTGTTTGGAACATTTTGTCACCAGCCGAGTCCAAAATTCAGCGATTCCCCATCACAGCACAGAATGCAGGTAGAACAAGTTTTGTGGTGCCTTTCAGCTGCCTACCGGGGTAGTTTAAACCTACCAACAGAACTCGTTTCTGGCACCTTCCCCGGAGGAGTTGTGCATGGGGTGTGTTTGGAACATTTTGTCACCAGCCGAGTCCAAAATTCAGCTGTTCCCCATCTCAGCCCAGAAAGCAGGTAGAACAAGTTTTGTGGTGCCTTTCAGCTGCCGACTGGGGTAGTGTAAGAACTACCAACAGAACTCGTTTCTGGCACCTTCCCCGGTGGAGTTGTGCATGGGGTGTGTTTGGAACATTTTGTCACCAGCCGAGTCCAAAATTCAGCGATTCCCCATCTCAGCCCAGAAAGCAGGTATGAACAAGTTTTGTGGTGCCTTTCAGCTGCCTACCGGGGTAGTGTAAAAACTACCAACAGAACTCGTTTCTGGCACCTTCCTCGGTGGAGTTGTGCATGGGGTGTGTTTGGAACATTCTGTCACCAGCCGAGTCCAAGATTCAGCTGTTCCCCATCTCTAGCCCAGGAAGCAGGTAGAACCGGTTTTGTGGTGCCTTTCAGCTGCCTACCGGGGTAGTGTAAAAACTACCAACAGAACTCGTTTCTGGCACCTTCCCCGGTGGAGTTGTGCATGGGGTGTGTTTGGAACATTCTGTCACCAGCCGAGTCCAAAATTCAGCTGTTCCCCATCTCTAGCCCAGGAAGCAGGTAGAAAAACTTTTGTGGTGCCTTTCTCTTGCCTACCGGGGTACTGTAAAAACTACCAACAGAACTCATTTCTGGCACCTTCCCCGGTGGAGTTGTGCATGGGGTGTGTTTGGAACATTTTGTCACCAGCCGAGTCCAAAATTCAGCCGTTCCCCATCTCAGCCCAGAAAGCAGGTAGAACAAGTTTTGTGGTGCCTTTCAGCTGCCTACCGGGGTAGTTTAAACCTACCAACAGAACTCGTTTCTGGCACCTTCCCCGGAGGAGTTGTGCATGGGGTGTGTTTGGAACATTTTGTCACCAGCCGAGTCCAAAATTCAGCGATTCCCCATCTCAGCCCAGAAAGCAGGTAGAACAAGTTTTGTGGTGCCTTTCAGCTGCCTACTGGGGTAGTGTAAGAACTACCAACAGAACTCGTTTCTGGCACCTTCCCCGGTGGAGTTGTGCATGGGGAGTGTTTGGAACATTTTGTCAACAGCCGAGTCCAAAACTCAGCGATTCCCCATCTCAGCCCAGAAAGCAGGTAGAACAAGTTTTGTGGTGCCTTTCAGCTGCCTACCGGGGTACTGTAAAAACTACAAAAAGAACTCATTTCTGGCACCTTCCCCGGTGGAGTTGTGCATGGGGTGTGTTTGGAACATTTTGTCACCAGCCGAGTCCAAAATTCAGCCGTTCCCCATCTCAGCCCAGAAAGCAGGTAGAACAAGTTTTGTGGTGCCTTTTAGCTGCCAACCGGGGTAGTGTAAAAACTACCAACAGAACTCGTTTTTGGCACCTTCCCCGGTGGAGTTGTGCATGGGGTGTGTTTGGAACATTCTGTCACCAGCCGAGTCCAAAATTCAGCCGTTCCCCATCTCTAGCCCAGGAAGCAGATAGAACCGGTTTTGTGGTGCCTTTCAGCTGCCTACCGGGGTACTGTAAAAACTACCAACAGAACTCGTTTCTGGCACCTTCCCCGGTGGAGTTGTGCATGGGGTGTGTTTGGAACATTCTGTCACCAGCCGAGTCCAAAATTCAGCTGTTCCCCATCTCAGCCCAGAAAGCAGGTAGAAAAACTTTTGTGGTGCCTTTCTCTTGTCTACCGGGGTACTGTAAAAACTACAAACAGAACTCATTTCTGGCACCTTCCCCGGTGGAGTTGTGCATGGGGTGTGTTTGGAACATTTTGTCACCAGCCGAGTCCAAAATTCAGCTGTTCCCCATCTCAGCCCAGAAAGCAGGTAGAACAAGTTTTGTGGTGCCTTTCAGCTGCCTACCGGGGTAGTGTAAAAACTACCAACAGAACTCGTTTCTGGCACCTTCCCCGGTGGAGGTGTGCATGGGGTGTGTTTGGAACATTCTGTCACCAGCAGAGTCCAAAATTCAGCCGTTCCCCATCTCAGCCCAGGAAGCAGATAGAACAAGTTTTGTGGTGCCTTTCAGCTGCCTACCGGGGTAGTGTAAAAACTACCAACAGAACTCGTTTCTGGCACCTTCCCCGGTGGAGTTGTGCATGGGGTGTGTTTGGAACATTTTGTCACCAGCCGAGTCCAAAACTCAGTGATTCCCCATCTCAGCCCAGAAAGCAGGTAGAACAAGTTTTGTGGTGCCTTTCAGCTGCCAACCGGGCTAGTTTAAATCTACCAACAGAACTCGTTTCTGGCACCTTCCCCGGAGGAGTTGTGCATGGGGTGTGTTTGGAACATTTTGTCACCAGCCGAGTCCAAAACTCATTGATTCCCCATCTCAGCCCAGACAGCAGGTAGAACAAGTTTTGTGGTGCCTTTCTCTTGCCTACCGGGGTAGTGTAAAAACTACCAACAGAACTCGTTTCTGGCACCTTCCCCGGTGGAGTTGTGCATGGGGTGTGTTTGGAACATTCTGTCACCAGCCGAGTCCAAAATTCAGCTGTTCCCCATCTCTAGCCCAGGAAGCAGATAGAACCGGTTTTGTGGTGCCTTTCAGCTGCCTACCGGGGTAGTGTAAAAACTACCAACAGAACTTTTTTCTGGCACCTTCCCCGGTGGAGTTGTGCATGGGGTGTGTTTGGAACATTTTGTCAGCAGCCGAGTCCAAAATTCAGCTGTTCCCCATCTCAGCCCAGAAAGCAGGTAGAAAAACTTTTGTGGTGCCTTTCTCTTGCCTACCGGGGTACTGTAAAAACTACAAACAGAACTCATTTCTGGCACCTTCCCCGGTGGAGTTGTGCATGGGGTGTGTTTGGAACATTTTGTCACCAGCCGAGTCCAAAATTCAGCCGTTCCCCATCTCAGCCCAGAAAGCAGGTATGAACAAGTTTTGTGGTGCCTTTCAGCTGCCTACCGGGGTAGTGTAAGAACTACCAACAGAACTCGTTTCTGGCACCTTCCCCGGTGGAGGTGTGCATGGGGTGTGTTTGGAACATTTTGTCACCAGCCGAGTCCAAAACTCAGCCGTTCCCCATCTCAGCCCAGAAAGCAGGTAGAACAAGTTTTGTGGTGCCTTTCAGCTGCCTACCGGGGTACTGTAAAAACTACCAACAGAACTCCTTTCTGGCACCTTCCCCGGTGGAGTTGTGCATGGGGTGTGTTTGGAACATTTTGTCACCAGCCGAGTCCAAAATTCAGCGATTCCCCATCTCAGCCCAGAAAGCAGGTAGAACAAGTTTTGTGGTGCCTTTCAGCTGCCTACCGGGGTAGTGTAAAAACTACCAACAGAACTCGTTTCTGGCACCTTCCCCGGTGGAGTTGTGCATGGGGAGTGTTTGGAACATTTTGTCAACAGCCGAGTCCAAAACTCAGCGATTCCCCATCACAGCACAGAATGCAGGTAGAACAAGTTTTGTGGTGCCTTTCAGCTGCCTACCGGGGTAGTTTAAACCTACCAACAGAACTCGTTTCTGGCACCTTCCCCGGTGGAGTTGTGCATGGGGTGTGTTTGGAACATTTTGTCACCAGCCGAGTCCAAAATTCAGCTGTTCCCCATCTCAGCCCAGAAAGCAGGTAGAACAAGTTTTGTGGTGCCTTTCAGCTGTCTACCGGGGTAGTGTAAGAACTACCAACAGAACTCGTTTCTGGCACCTTCCCCGGTGGAGTTGTGCATGGGGTGTGTTTGGAACATTTTGTCACCAGCCGAGTCCAAAACTCAGCGATTCCCCATCTCAGCCCAGAAAGCAGGTAGAACAAGTTTTGTGGTGCCTTTCAGCTGCCTACCGGGGTACTGTAAAAACTACCAACAGAACTCGTTTTTGGCACCTTCCTCGGTGGAGTTGTGCATGGGGTGTGTTTGGAACATTCTGTCACCAGCCGAGTCCAAAATTCAGCTGTTCCCTATCTCTAGCCCAGGAAGCAGGTAGAACCGGTTTTGTGGTGCCTTTCAGCTGCCTACCGGGGTACTGTAAAAACTACCAACAGAACTCGTTTCTGGCACCTTCCCCGGTGGAGTTGTGCATGGGGTGTGTTTGGAACATTCTGTCACCAGCCGAGTCCAAAATTCAGCTGTTCCCCATCTCTAGCCCAGGAAGCAGATAGAACCGGTTTTGTGGTGCCTTTCAGCTGCCTACCGGGGTAGTGTAAAAACTACCAACAGAACTCGTTTCTGGCACCTTCCCCGGTGGAGTTGTGCATGGGGTGTGTTTGGAACATTTTGTCAGCAGCCGAGTCCAAAATTCAGCTGTTCCCCATCTCAGCCCAGAAAGCAGGTAGAAAAACTTTTGTGGTGCCTTTCTCTTGTCTACCGGGGTACTGTAAAAACTACAAACAGAACTCGTTTCTGGCACCTTCCCCGGTGGAGGTGTGCATGGGGTGTGTTTGGAACATTTTGTCACCAGCCGAGTCCAAAATTCAGCCGTTCCCCATCTCAGCCCAGAAAGCAGGTATGAACAAGTTTTGTGGTGCCTTTCTCTTGCCTACCGGGGTACTGTAAAAACTACCAACAGAACTCGTTTCTGGCACCTTCCCCGGTGGAGTTGTGCATGGGGTGTGTTTGGAACATTCTGTCACCAGCCGAGTCCAAAATTCAGCTGTTCCCCATCTCTAGCCCAGGAAGCAGGTAGAACAAGTTTTGTGGTGCCTTTCAGCTGCCAACCGGGGTAGTGTAAAAACTACCAACAGAACTCGTTTCTGGCACCTTCCCCGGTGGAGTTGTGCATGGGGTGTGTTTGGAACATTTTGTCAGCAGCCGAGTCCAAAACTCAGCGATTCCTCATCTCAGCCCAGAAAGCAGGTAGAACAAGTTTTGTGGTGCCTTTCAGCTGCCTACCGGGGTAGTGTAAAAACTACCAACAGAACTCGTTTTTGGCACCTTCCTCGGTGGAGTTGTGCATGGGGTGTGTTTGGAACATTCTGTCACCAGCCGAGTCCAAAATTCAGCCGTTCCCCATCTCAGCCCAGAAAGCAGGTAGAACAAGTTTTGTGGTGCCTTTCAGCTGCCTACCGGGGTAGTGTAAAAACTACCAACAGAACTCGTTTCTGGCACCTTCCCCGGTGGAGTTGTGCATGGGGTGTGTTTGGAACATTTTGTCAGCAGCCGAGTCCAAAATTCAGCTGTTCCCCATCTCAGCCCAGAAAGCAGGTAGAAAAACTTTTGTGGTGCCTTTCTCTTGCCTACCGGGGTACTGTAAAAACTACAAACAGAACTCATTTCTGGCACCTTCCCCGGTGGAGTTGTGCATGGGGTGTGTTTGGAACATTCTGTCACCAGCCGAGTCCAAAATTCAGCTGTTCCCCATCTCAGCCCAGAAAGCAGGTAGAAAAACTTTTGTGGTGCCTTTTTCTTGCCTACCGGGGTAGTGTAAAAACTACCAAAAGAACTCATTTCTGGCACCTTCCCCGGTGGAGTTGTGCATGGGGTGTGTTTGGAACATTTTGTCACCAGCCGAGTCCAAAATTCAGCTATTCCCCATCTCAGCCCAGAAAGCAGGTAGAACAAGTTTTGTGGTGCCTTTCAGCTGCCTACCGGGGTAGTGTAAAAACTACCAACAGAACTCGTTTCTGGCACCTTCCCCGGTGGAGTTGTGCATGGGGTGTGTTTGGAACATTTTGTCACCAGCCGAGTCCAAAATTCAGCCGTTCCCCATCTCAGCCCAGAAAGCAGGTAGAACAAGTTTTGTGGTGCCTTTCAGCTGCCTACCGGGGTAGTGTAAAAACTACCAACAGAACTCGTTTCTGGCACCTTCCCCGGTGGAGTTGTGCATGGGGAGTGTTTGGAACATTTTGTCACCAGCCGAGTCCAAAATTCAGCGATTCCCCATCACAGCACAGAATGCAGGTAGAACAAGTTTTGTGGTGCCTTTCAGCTGCCTACCGGGGTAGTTTAAACCTACCAACAGAACTCGTTTCTGGCACCTTCCCCGGAGGAGTTGTGCATGGGGTGTGTTTGGAACATTTTGTCACCAGCCGAGTCCAAAATTCAGCTGTTCCCCATCTCAGCCCAGAAAGCAGGTAGAACAAGTTTTGTGGTGCCTTTCAGCTGCCGACTGGGGTAGTGTAAGAACTACCAACAGAACTCGTTTCTGGCACCTTCCCCGGTGGAGGTGTGCATGGGGTGTGTTTGGAACATTTTGTCACCAGCCGAGTCCAAAATTCAGCGATTCCCCATCTCAGCCCAGAAAGCAGGTATGAACAAGTTTTGTGGTGCCTTTCAGCTGCCTACCGGGGTAGTGTAAAAACTACCAACAGAACTCGTTTCTGGCACCTTCCTCGGTGGAGTTGTGCATGGGGTGTGTTTGGAACATTCTGTCACCAGCCGAGTCCAAAATTCAGCTGTTCCCCATCTCTAGCCCAGGAAGCAGGTAGAACCGGTTTTGTGGTGCCTTTCAGCTGCCTACCGGGGTACTGTAAAAACTACCAACAGAACTCGTTTCTGGCACCTTCCCCGGTGGAGTTGTGCATGGGGTGTGTTTGGAACATTCTGTCACCAGCCGAGTCCAAAATTCAGCTGTTCCCCATCTCTAGCCCAGGAAGCAGGTAGAAAAACTTTTGTGGTGCCTTTCTCTTGCCTACCGGGGTACTGTAAAAACTACCAACAGAACTCATTTCTGGCACCTTCCCCGGTGGAGTTGTGCATGGGGTGTGTTTGGAACATTTTGTTACCAGCCGAGTCCAAAATTCAGCCGTTCCCCATCTCAGCCCAGAAAGCAGGTAGAACAAGTTTTGTGGTGCCTTTCAGCTGCCTACCGGGGTAGTGTAAAAACTACCAACAGAACTCGTTTCTGGCACCTTCCCCGGTGGAGTTGTGCATGGGGAGTGTTTGGAACATTTTGTCACCAGCCGAGTCCAAAACTCAGCGATTCCCCATCACAGCACAGAATGCAGGTAGAACAAGTTTTGTGGTGCCTTTCAGCTGCCTACCGGGGTAGTTTAAACCTACCAACAGAACTCGTTTCTGGCACCTTCCCCGGAGGAGTTGTGCATGGGGTGTGTTTGGAACATTTTGTCACCAGCCGAGTCCAAAATTCAGCTGTTCCCCATCTCAGCCCAGAAAGCAGGTAGAACCGGTTTTGTGGTGCCTTTCAGCTGCCTACTGGGGTAGTGTAAGAACTACCAACAGAACTCGTTTCTGGCACCTTCCCCGGTGGAGTTGTGCATGGGGTGTGTTTGGAACATTTTGTCAACAGCCGAGTCCAAAATTCAGCCGTTCCCCATCTCAGCCCAGAAAGCAGGTATGAACAAGTTTTGTGGTGCCTTTCAGCTGCCTACCGGGGTAGTGTAAAAACTACCAACAGAACTCGTTTCTGGCACCTTCCTCGGTGGAGTTGTGCATGGGGTGTGTTTGGAACATTCTGTCACCAGCCGAGTCCAAAATTCAGCTGTTCCCCATCTCAGCCCAGGAAGCAGGTAGAACCGGTTTTGTGGTGCCTTTCAGCTGCCTACCGGGGCAGTGTAAAAACTACCAACAGAACTCGTTTCTGGCACCTTCCCCGGTGGAGTTGTGCATGGGGTGTGTTTGGAACATTTTGTCACCAGCCGAGTCCAAAATTCAGCTGTTCCCCATCTCAGCCCAGAAAGCAGGTAGAACAAGTTTTGTGGTGCCTTTCTCTTGTCTACCGGGGTACTGTAAAAACTACAAACAGAACTCATTTCTGGCACCTTCCCCGGTGGAGTTGTGCATGGGGTGTGTTTGGAACATTTTGTCACCAGCCGAGTCCAAAATTCAGCCGTTCCCCATCTCAGCCCAGAAAGCAGGTATGAACAAGTTTTGTGGTGCCTTTCTCTTGCCTACCGGGGTAGTGTAAAAACTACCAACAGAACTCGTTTCTGGCACCTTCCCCGGTGGAGTTGTGCATGGGGTGTGTTTGGAACATTCTGTCACCAGCCGAGTCCAAAATTCAGCTGTTCCCCATCTCTAGCCCAGGAAGCAGGTAGAACAAGTTTTGTGGTGCCTTTCAGCTGCCAACCGGGGTAGTGTAAAAACTACCAACAGAACTCGTTTCTGGCCCCTTCCCCGGTGGAGTTGTGCATGGGGTGTGTTTGGAACATTTTGTCACCAGCCGAGTCCAAAATTCAGCCGTTCCCCATCTCAGCCCAGAAAGCAGGTAGAAAAAATTTTGTGGTGCCTTTCAGCTGCCTACCGGGGTAGTGTAAAAACTACCAACAGAACTCGTTTCTGGCACCTTCCCCGGTGGAGTTGTGCATGGGGTGTGTTTGGAACATTTTGTCACCAGCCGAGTCCAAAATTCAGCCGTTCCCCATCTCAGCCCAGAAAGCAGGTATGAACAAGTTTTGTGGTGCCTTTCTCTTGCCTACCGGGGTAGTGTAAAAACTACCAACAGAACTCGTTTCTGGCACCTTCCCCGGTGGAGGTGTGCATGGGGTGTGTTTGGAACATTTTGTCACCAGCCGAGTCCAAAATTCAGCCGTTCCCCATCTCAGCCCAGGAAGCAGGTAGAACAAGTTTTGTGGTGCCTTTCAGCTGCCTACCGGGGTAGTGTAAAAAATACCAACAGAACTCGTTTCTGGCACCTTCCCCGGTGGAGTTGTGCATGGGGTGTGTTTGGAACATTCTGTCACCAGCCGAGTCCAAAATTCAGCTGTTCCCCATCTCTAGCCCAGGAAGCAGGTAGAACAAGTTTTGTGGTGCCTTTCAGCTGCCAACCGGGGTAGTGTAAAAACTACCAACAGAACTCGTTTCTGGCACCTTCCTCGGTGGAGTTGTGCATGGGGAGTGTTTGGAACATTTTGTCACCAGCCGAGTCCAAAACTCAGCGATCCCCCATCACAGCACAGAATGCAGGTAGAACAAGTTTTGTGGTGCCTTTCAGCTGCCTACCGGGGTAGTTTAAACCTACCAACAGAACTCGTTTCTGGCACCTTCCCCGGAGGAGTTGTGCATGGGGTGTGTTTGGAACATTTTGTCACCAGCCGAGTCCAAAATTCAGCTGTTCCCCATCTCAGCCCAGAAAGCAGGTAGAACAAGTTTTGTGGTGCCTTTCAGCTGCCTACTGGGGTAGTGTAAGAACTACCAACAGAACTCGTTTCTGGCACCTTCCCCGGTGGAGTTGTGCATGGGGAGTGTTTGGAACATTTTGTCACCAGCCGAGTCCAAAATTCAGCCGTTCCCCATCTCAGCCCAGAAAGCAGGTAGAACAAGTTTTGTGGTGCCTTTCAGCTGCCTACCGGGGTACTGTAAAAACTACAAACAGAACTCATTTCTGGCACCTTCCCCGGTGGAGTTGTGCATGGGGTGTGTTTGGAACATTTTGTCACCAGCCGAGTCCAAAATTCAGCCGTTCCCCATCTCAGCCCAGAAAGCAGGTAGAACAAGTTTTGTGGTGCCTTTCAGCTGCCTACCGGGGTAGTGTAAAAACTACCAACAGAACTCGTTTTTGGCACCTTCCCAGGTGGAGTTGTGCATGGGGTGTGTTTGGAACATTCTGTCACCAGCCGAGTCCAAAATTCAGCTGTTCCCCATCTCTAGCCCAGGAAGCAGATAGAACCGGTTTTGTGGTGCCTTTCAGCTGCCTACCGGGGTACTGTAAAAACTACCAACAGAACTCGTTTCTGGCCCCTTCCCCGGTGGAGTTGTGCATGGGGTGTGTTTGGAACATTCTGTCACCAGCCGAGTCCAAAATTCAGCTGTTCCCCATCTCTAGCCCAGGAAGCAGATAGAACTGGTTTTGTGGTGCCTTTCAACTGCCTACCGGGGTAGTGTAAAAACTACCAACAGAACTCGTTTCTGGCACCTTCCCCGGTGGAGTTGTGCATGGGGTGTGTTTGGAACATTTTGTCACCAGCCGAGTCCAAAATTCAGCCGTTCCCCATCTCAGCCCAGAAAGCAGGTAGAAAAAATTTTGTGGTGCCTTTCTCTTGCCTACCGGGGTAGTGTAAAAACTACCAACAGAACTCCTTTCTGGCACCTTCCCCGGTGGAGGTGTGCATGGGGTGTGTTTGGAACATTTTGTCACCAGCCGAGTCCAAAATTCAGCCGTTCCCCATCTCAGCCCAGAAAGCAGGTATGAACAAGTTTTGTGGTGCCTTTCTCTTGCCTACCGGGGTAGTGTAAAAACTACCAACAGAACTCGTTTCTGGCACCTTCCCCGGTGGAGGTGTGCATGGGGTGTGTTTGGAACATTTTGTCACCAGCCGAGTCCAAAATTCAGCCGTTCCCCATCTCAGCCCAGGAAGCAGGTAGAACAAGTTTTGTGGTGCCTTTCAGCTGCCTACCGGGGTAGTGTAAAAAATACCAACAGAACTCGTTTCTGGCACCTTCCCCGGTGGAGTTGTGCATGGGGTGTGTTTGGAACATTTTGTCACCAGCCGAGTCCAAAATTCAGCCGTTCCCCATCTCAGCCCAGAAAGCAGGTAGAACAAGTTTTGTGGTGCCTTTCAGCTGCCTACCGGGGTAGTGTAAAAACTACCAACAGAACTCGTTTCTGGCACCTTCCCCGGTGGAGTTGTGCATGGGGTGTGTTTGGAACATTTTGTCACCAGCCGAGTCCAAAATTCAGCTGTTCCCCATCTCAGCCCAGAAAGCAGGTAGAACCGGTTTTGTGGTGCCTTTCAGCTGCCTACTGGGGTAGTGTAAGAACTACCAACAGAACTCGTTTCTGGCACCTTCCCCGGTGGAGTTGTGCATGGGGAGTGTTTGGAACATTTTGTCACCAGCCGAGTCCAAAATTCAGCCGTTCCCCATCTCAGCCCAGAAAGCAGGTAGAACAAGTTTTGTGGTGCCTTTCAGCTGCCTACCGGGGTACTGTAAAAACTACAAAAAGAACTCATTTCTGGCACCTTCCCCGGTGGAGTTGTGCATGGGGTGTGTTTGGAACATTTTGTCACCAGCCGAGTCCAAAATTCAGCCGTTCCCCATCTCAGCCCAGAAAGCAGGTAGAACAAGTTTTGTGGTGCCTTTCAGCTGCCTACCGGGGTAGTGTAAAAACTACCAACAGAACTCGTTTTTGGCACCTTCCCCGGTGGAGTTGTGCATGGGGTGTGTTTGGAACATTCTGTCACCAGCCGAGTCCAAAATTCAGCCGTTCCCCATCTCTAGCCCAGGAAGCAGATAGAACCGGTTTTGTGGTGCCTTTCAGCTGCCTACCGGGGTACTGTAAAAACTACCAACAGAACTCGTTTCTGGCCCCTTCCCCGGTGGAGTTGTGCATGGGGTGTGTTTGGAACATTCTGTCACCAGCCGAGTCCAAAATTCAGCTGTTCCCCATCTCTAGCCCAGGAAGCAGATAGAACTGGTTTTGTGGTGCCTTTCAGCTGCCTACCGGGGTAGTGTAAAAACTACCAACAGAACTCGTTTCTGGCACCTTCCCCGGTGGAGTTGTGCATGGGGTGTGTTTGGAACATTTTGTCACCAGCCGAGTCCAAAATTCAGCCGTTCCCCATCTCAGCCCAGAAAGCAGGTAGAAAAAATTTTGTGGTGCCTTTCTCTTGCCTACCGGGGTAGTGTAAAAACTACCAACAGAACTCCTTTCTGGCACCTTCCCCGGTGGAGTTGTGCATGGGGTGTGTTTGGAACATTTTGTCACCAGCCGAGTCCAAAATTCAGCCGTTCCCCATCTCAGCCCAGAAAGCAGGTATGAACAAGTTTTGTGGTGCCTTTCTCTTGCCTACCGGGGTAGTGTAAAAACTACCAACAGAACTCGTTTCTGGCACCTTCCCCGGTGGAGGTGTGCATGGGGTGTGTTTGGAACATTTTGTCACCAGCCGAGTCCAAAATTCAGCCGTTCCCCATCTCAGCCCAGGAAGCAGGTAGAACAAGTTTTGTGGTGCCTTTCAGCTGCCTACCGGGGTAGTGTAAAAAATACCAACAGAACTCGTTTCTGGCACCTTCCCCGGTGGAGTTGTGCATGGGGTGTGTTTGGAACATTTTGTCACCAGCCGAGTCCAAAATTCAGCCGTTCCCCATCTCAGCCCAGAAAGCAGGTAGAACAAGTTTTGTGGTGCCTTTCAGCTGCCTACCGGGGTAGTGTAAAAACTACCAACAGAACTCGTTTCTGGCACCTTCCCCGGTGGAGTTGTGCATGGGGTGTGTTTGGAACATTTTGTCACCAGCCGAGTCCAAAATTCAGCTGTTCCCCATCTCAGCCCAGAAAGCAGGTAGAACCGGTTTTGTGGTGCCTTTCAGCTGCCTACTGGGGTAGTGTAAGAACTACCAACAGAACTCGTTTCTGGCACCTTCCCCGGTGGAGTTGTGCATGGGGTGTGTTTGGAACATTTTGTCAACAGCCGAGTCCAAAATTCAGCCGTTCCCCATCTCAGCCCAGAAAGCAGGTATGAACAAGTTTTGTGGTGCCTTTCAGCTGCCTACCGGGGTAGTGTAAAAACTACCAACAGAACTCGTTTCTGGCACCTTCCTCGGTGGAGTTGTGCATGGGGTGTGTTTGGAACATTCTGTCACCAGCCGAGTCCAAAATTCAGCTGTTCCCCATCTCTAGCCCAGGAAGCAGGTAGAACCGGTTTTGTGGTGCCTTTCAGCTGCCTACCGGGGTAGTGTAAAAACTACCAACAGAACTCGTTTCTGGCACCTTCCCCGGTGGAGTTGTGCATGGGGTGTGTTTGGAACATTTTGTCACCAGCCGAGTCCAAAATTCAGCTGTTCCCCATCTCAGCCCAGAAAGCAGGTAGAAAAACTTTTGTGGTGCCTTTCTCTTGTCTACCGGGGTACTGTAAAAACTACAAACAGAACTCATTTCTGGCACCTTCCCCGGTGGAGTTGTGCATGGGGTGTGTTTGGAACATTTTGTCACCAGCCGAGTCCAAAATTCAGCCGTTCCCCATCTCAGCCCAGAAAGCAGGTATGAACAAGTTTTGTGGTGCCTTTCAGCTGCCTACCGGGGTAGTGTAAAAACTACCAACAGAACTCGTTTCTGGCACCTTCCCCGGTGGAGTTGTGCATGGGGTGTGTTTGGAACATTCTGTCACCAGCCGAGTCCAAAATTCAGCTGTTCCCCATCTCTAGCCCAGAAAGCAGGTAGAACAAGTTTTGTGGTGCCTTTCAGCTGCCAACCGGGGTAGTGTAAAAACTACCAACAGAACTCGTTTCTGGCACCTTCCTCGGTGGAGTTGTGCATGGGGAGTGTTTGGAACATTTTGTCACCAGCCGAGTCCAAAACTCAGCGATTCCCCATCACAGCACAGAATGCAGGTAGAACAAGTTTTGTGGTGCCTTTCAGCTGCCTACCGGGGTAGTTTAAACCTACCAACAGAACTCGTTTCTGGCACCTTCCCCGGTGGAGTTGTGCATGGGGTGTGTTTGGAACATTTTGTCAGCAGCCGAGTCCAAAATTCAGCTGTTCCCCATCTCAGCCCAGAAAGCAGGTAGAACAAGTTTTGTGGTGCCTTTCAGCTGCCTACTGGGGTAGTGTAAGAACTACCAACAGAACTCGTTTCTGGCACCTTCCCCGGTGGAGTTGTGCATGGGGAGTGTTTGGAACATTTTGTCAACAGCCGAGTCCAAAACTCAGCGATTCCCCATCTCAGCCCAGAAAGCAGGTAGAACAAGTTTTGTGGTGCCTTTCAGCTGCCTACCGGGGTACTGTAAAAACTACAAAAAGAACTCATTTCTGGCACCTTCCCCGGTGGAGTTGTGCATGGGGTGTGTTTGGAACATTTTGTCACCAGCCGAGTCCAAAATTCAGTCGTTCCCCATCTCAGCCCAGAAAGCAGGTAGAACAAGTTTTGTGGTGCCTTTCAGCTGCCTACCGGGGTAGTGTAAAAACTACCAACAGAACTCGTTTTTGGCACCTTCCCCGGTGGAGTTGTGCATGGGGTGTGTTTGGAACATTCTGTCACCAGCCGAGTCCAAAATTCAGCCGTTCCCCATCTCTAGCCCAGGAAGCAGATAGAACCGGTTTTGTGGTGCCTTTCAGCTGCCTACCGGGGTACTGTAAAAACTACCAACAGAACTCGTTTCTGGCACCTTCCCCGGTGGAGTTGTGCATGGGGTGTGTTTGGAACATTTTGTCACCAGCCGAGTCCAAAATTCAGCTGTTCCCCATCTCTAGCCCAGGAAGCCGATAGAACCGCTTTTGTGGTGCCTTTCAGCTGCCTACCGGTGTAGTTTAAACCTACCAACAGAACTCGTTTCTGGCACCTTCCCCGGAGGAGTTGTGCATGGGGTGTGTTTGGAACATTTTGTCACCAGCCGAGTCCAAAATTCAGCTGTTCCCCATCTCAGCCCAGAAAGCAGGTAGAACAAGTTTTGTGGTGCCTTTCAGCTGCCTACTGGGGTAGTGTAAGAACTACCAACAGAACTCGTTTCTGGCACCTTCCCCGGTGGAGTTGTGCATGGGGAGTGTTTGGAACATTTTGTCAACAGCCGAGTCCAAAACTCAGCGATTCCCCATCTCAGCCCAGAAAGCAGGTAGAACAAGTTTTGTGGTGCCTTTCAGCTGCCTACCGGGGTACTGTAAAAACTACAAAAAGAACTCATTTCTGGCACCTTCCCCGGTGGAGTTGTGCATGGGGTGTGTTTGGAACATTTTGTCACCAGCCGAGTCCAAAATTCAGTCGTTCCCCATCTCAGCCCAGAAAGCAGGTAGAACAAGTTTTGTGGTGCCTTTCAGCTGCCTACCGGGGTAGTGTAAAAACTACCAACAGAACTCGTTTTTGGCACCTTCCCCGGTGGAGTTGTGCATGGGGTGTGTTTGGAACATTCTGTCACCAGCCGAGTCCAAAATTCAGCCGTTCCCCATCTCTAGCCCAGAAAGCAGGTAGAACAAGTTTTGTGGTGCCTTTCAGCTGCCTACCGGGGTAGTGTAAAAACTACCAACAGAACTCGTTTCTGGCACCTTCCCCGGTGGAGTTGTGCATGGGGTGTGTTTGGAACATTTTGTCACCAGCCGAGTCCAAAATTCAGCTGTTCCCCATCTCAGCCCAGAAAGCAGGTAGAACCGGTTTTGTGGTGCCTTTCAGCTGCCTACTGGGGTAGTGTAAGAACTACCAACAGAACTCGTTTCTGGCACCTTCCCCGGTGGAGTTGTGCATGGGGTGTGTTTGGAACATTTTGTCAACAGCCGAGTCCAAAATTCAGCCGTTCCCCATCTCAGCCCAGAAAGCAGGTATGAACAAGTTTTGTGGTGCCTTTCAGCTGCCTACCGGGGTAGTGTAAAAACTACCAACAGAACTCGTTTCTGGCACCTTCCTCGGTGGAGTTGTGCATGGGGTGTGTTTGGAACATTCTGTCACCAGCCGAGTCCAAAATTCAGCTGTTCCCCATCTCAGCCCAGGAAGCAGGTAGAACCGGTTTTGTGGTGCCTTTCAGCTGCCTACCGGGGTAGTGTAAAAACTACCAACAGAACTCGTTTCTGGCACCTTCCCCGGTGGAGTTGTGCATGGGGTGTGTTTGGAACATTTTGTCACCAGCCGAGTCCAAAATTCAGCTGTTCCCCATCTCAGCCCAGAAAGCAGGTAGAAAAACTTTTGTGGTGCCTTTCTCTTGTCTACCGGGGTACTGTAAAAACTACAAACAGAACTCATTTCTGGCACCTTCCCCGGTGGAGTTGTGCATGGGGTGTGTTTGGAACATTTTGTCACCAGCCGAGTCCAAAATTCAGCCGTTCCCCATCTAAGCCCAGAAAGCAGGTATGAACAAGTTTTGTGGTGCCTTTCAGCTGCCTACCGGGGTAGTGTAAAAACTACCAACAGAACTCGTTTCTGGCACCTTCCCCGGTGGAGTTGTGCATGGGGTGTGTTTGGAACATTCTGTCACCAGCCGAGTCCAAAATTCAGCTGTTCCCCATCTCTAGCCCAGAAAGCAGGTAGAACAAGTTTTGTGGTGCCTTTCAGCTGCCAACCGGGGTAGTGTAAAAACTACCAACAGAACTCGTTTCTGGCACCTTCCTCGGTGGAGTTGTGCATGGGGAGTGTTTGGAACATTTTGTCACCAGCCGAGTCCAAAACTCAGCGATTCCCCATCACAGCACAGAATGCAGGTAGAACAAGTTTTGTGGTGCCTTTCAGCTGCCTACCGGGGTAGTTTAAACCTACCAACAGAACTCGTTTCTGGCACCTTCCCCGGTGGAGTTGTGCATGGGGTGTGTTTGGAACATTTTGTCAGCAGCCGAGTCCAAAATTCAGCTGTTCCCCATCTCAGCCCAGAAAGCAGGTAGAACAAGTTTTGTGGTGCCTTTCAGCTGCCTACTGGGGTAGTGTAAAAACTACCAACAGAACTCGTTTCTGGCACCTTCCCCGGTGGAGTTGTGCATGGGGTGTGTTTGGAACATTTTGTCACCAGCCGAGTCCAAAATTCAGCTGTTCCCCATCTCAGCCCAGAAAGCAGGTAGAACCGGTTTTGTGGTGCCTTTCAGCTGCCTACTGGGGTAGTGTAAGAACTACCAACAGAACTCGTTTCTGGCACCTTCCCCGGTGGAGTTGTGCATGGGGTGTGTTTGGAACATTTTGTCAACAGCCGAGTCCAAAATTCAGCCGTTCCCCATCTCAGCCCAGAAAGCAGGTATGAACAAGTTTTGTGGTGCCTTTCAGCTGCCTACCGGGGTAGTGTAAAAACTACCAACAGAACTCGTTTCTGGCACCTTCCTCGGTGGAGTTGTGCATGGGGTGTGTTTGGAACATTCTGTCACCAGCCGAGTCCAAAATTCAGCTGTTCCCCATCTCTAGCCCAGGAAGCAGGTAGAACCGGTTTTGTGGTGCCTTTCAGCTGCCTACCGGGGTAGTGTAAAAACTACCAACAGAACTCGTTTCTGGCACCTTCCCCGGTGGAGTTGTGCATGGGGTGTGTTTGGAACATTTTGTCACCAGCCGAGTCCAAAATTCAGCTGTTCCCCATCTCAGCCCAGAAAGCAGGTAGAAAAACTTTTGTGGTGCCTTTCTCTTGTCTACCGGGGTACTGTAAAAACTACAAACAGAACTCATTTCTGGCACCTTCCCCGGTGGAGTTGTGCATGGGGTGTGTTTGGAACATTTTGTCACCAGCCGAGTCCAAAATTCAGCCGTTCCCCATCTCAGCCCAGAAAGCAGGTATGAACAAGTTTTGTGGTGCCTTTCAGCTGCCTACCGGGGTAGTGTAAAAACTACCAACAGAACTCGTTTCTGGCACCTTCCCCGGTGGAGTTGTGCATGGGGTGTGTTTGGAACATTCTGTCACCAGCCGAGTCCAAAATTCAGCTGTTCCCCATCTCTAGCCCAGAAAGCAGGTAGAACAAGTTTTGTGGTGCCTTTCAGCTGCCAACCGGGGTAGTGTAAAAACTACCAACAGAACTCGTTTCTGGCACCTTCCTCGGTGGAGTTGTGCATGGGGAGTGTTTGGAACATTTTGTCACCAGCCGAGTCCAAAATTCAGCGATTCCCCATCTCAGCCCAGAATGCAGGTAGAACAAGTTTTGTGGTGCCTTTCAGCTGCCTACCGGGGTAGTTTAAACCTACCAACAGAACTCGTTTCTGGCACCTTCCCCGGTGGAGTTGTGCATGGGGTGTGTTTGGAACATTTTGTCAGCAGCCGAGTCCAAAATTCAGCTGTTCCCCATCTCAGCCCAGAAAGCAGGTAGAACAAGTTTTGTGGTGCCTTTCAGCTGCCTACTGGGGTAGTGTAAGAACTACCAACAGAACTCGTTTCTGGCACCTTCCCCGGTGGAGTTGTGCATGGGGAGTGTTTGGAACATTTTGTCAACAGCCGAGTCCAAAACTCAGCGATTCCCCATCTCAGCCCAGAAAGCAGGTAGAACAAGTTTTGTGGTGCCTTTCAGCTGCCTACCGGGGTACTGTAAAAACTACAAAAAGAACTCATTTCTGGCACCTTCCCCGGTGGAGTTGTGCATGGGGTGTGTTTGGAACATTTTGTCACCAGCCGAGTCCAAAATTCAGTCGTTCCCCATCTCAGCCCAGAAAGCAGGTAGAACAAGTTTTGTGGTGCCTTTCAGCTGCCTACCGGGGTAGTGTAAAAACTACCAACAGAACTCGTTTTTGGCACCTTCCCCGGTGGAGTTGTGCATGGGGTGTGTTTGGAACATTCTGTCACCAGCCGAGTCCAAAATTCAGCCGTTCCCCATCTCTAGCCCAGGAAGCAGATAGAACCGGTTTTGTGGTGCCTTTCAGCTGCCTACCGGGGTACTGTAAAAACTACCAACAGAACTCGTTTCTGGCACCTTCCCCGGTGGAGTTGTGCATGGGGTGTGTTTGGAACATTCTGTCACCAGCCGAGTCCAAAATTCAGCTGTTCCCCATCTCTAACCCAGGAAGTCGATAGAACCGCTTTTGTGGTGCCTTTCAGCTGCCTACCGGTGTAGTTTAAACCTACCAACAGAACTCGTTTCTGGCACCTTCCCCGGAGGAGTTGTGCATGGGGTGTGTTTGGAACATTTTGTCACCAGCCGAGTCCAAAATTCAGCTGTTCCCCATCTCAGCCCAGAAAGCAGGTAGAACAAGTTTTGTGGTGCCTTTCAGCTGCCTACTGGGGTAGTGTAAAAACTACCAACAGAACTCGTTTCTGGCACCTTCCTCGGTGGAGTTGTGCATGGGGAGTGTTTGGAACATTTTGTCACCAGCCGAGTCCAAAACTCAGCGATTCCCCATCACAGCACAGAATGCAGGTAGAACAAGTTTTGTGGTGCCTTTCAGCTGCCTACCGGGGTAGTTTAAACCTACCAACAGAACTCGTTTCTGGCACCTTCCCCGGTGGAGTTGTGCATGGGGTGTGTTTGGAACATTTTGTCAGCAGCCGAGTCCAAAATTCAGCTGTTCCCCATCTCAGCCCAGAAAGCAGGTAGAACAAGTTTTGTGGTGCCTTTCAGCTGCCTACTGGGGTAGTGTAAAAACTACCAACAGAACTCGTTTCTGGCACCTTCCCCGGTGGAGTTGTGCATGGGGTGTGTTTGGAACATTTTGTCACCAGCCGAGTCCAAAATTCAGCTGTTCCCCATCTCAGCCCAGAAAGCAGGTAGAACCGGTTTTGTGGTGCCTTTCAGCTGCCTACTGGGGTAGTGTAAGAACTACCAACAGAACTCGTTTCTGGCACCTTCCCCGGTGGAGTTGTGCATGGGGTGTGTTTGGAACATTTTGTCAACAGCCGAGTCCAAAATTCAGCCGTTCCCCATCTCAGCCCAGAAAGCAGGTATGAACAAGTTTTGTGGTGCCTTTCAGCTGCCTACCGGGGTAGTGTAAAAACTACCAACAGAACTCGTTTCTGGCACCTTCCTCGGTGGAGTTGTGCATGGGGTGTGTTTGGAACATTCTGTCACCAGCCGAGTCCAAAATTCAGCTGTTCCCCATCTCTAGCCCAGGAAGCAGGTAGAACCGGTTTTGTGGTGCCTTTCAGCTGCCTACCGGGGTAGTGTAAAAACTACCAACAGAACTCGTTTCTGGCACCTTCCCCGGTGGAGTTGTGCATGGGGTGTGTTTGGAACATTTTGTCACCAGCCGAGTCCAAAATTCAGCTGTTCCCCATCTCAGCCCAGAAAGCAGGTAGAAAAACTTTTGTGGTGCCTTTCTCTTGTCTACCGGGGTACTGTAAAAACTACAAACAGAACTCATTTCTGGCACCTTCCCCGGTGGAGTTGTGCATGGGGTGTGTTTGGAACATTTTGTCACCAGCCGAGTCCAAAATTCAGCCGTTCCCCATCTCAGCCCAGAAAGCAGGTATGAACAAGTTTTGTGGTGCCTTTCAGCTGCCTACCGGGGTAGTGTAAAAACTACCAACAGAACTCGTTTCTGGCACCTTCCCCGGTGGAGTTGTGCATGGGGTGTGTTTGGAACATTCTGTCACCAGCCGAGTCCAAAATTCAGCTGTTCCCCATCTCTAGCCCAGAAAGCAGGTAGAACAAGTTTTGTGGTGCCTTTCAGCTGCCAACCGGGGTAGTGTAAAAACTACCAACAGAACTCGTTTCTGGCACCTTCCTCGGTGGAGTTGTGCATGGGGAGTGTTTGGAACATTTTGTCACCAGCCGAGTCCAAAATTCAGCGATTCCCCATCTCAGCCCAGAATGCAGGTAGAACAAGTTTTGTGGTGCCTTTCAGCTGCCTACCGGGGTAGTTTAAACCTACCAACAGAACTCGTTTCTGGCACCTTCCCCGGTGGAGTTGTGCATGGGGTGTGTTTGGAACATTTTGTCAGCAGCCGAGTCCAAAATTCAGCTGTTCCCCATCTCAGCCCAGAAAGCAGGTAGAACAAGTTTTGTGGTGCCTTTCAGCTGCCTACTGGGGTAGTGTAAGAACTACCAACAGAACTCGTTTCTGGCACCTTCCCCGGTGGAGTTGTGCATGGGGAGTGTTTGGAACATTTTGTCAACAGCCGAGTCCAAAACTCAGCGATTCCCCATCTCAGCCCAGAAAGCAGGTAGAACAAGTTTTGTGGTGCCTTTCAGCTGCCTACCGGGGTACTGTAAAAACTACAAAAAGAACTCATTTCTGGCACCTTCCCCGGTGGAGTTGTGCATGGGGTGTGTTTGGAACATTTTGTCACCAGCCGAGTCCAAAATTCAGTCGTTCCCCATCTCAGCCCAGAAAGCAGGTAGAACAAGTTTTGTGGTGCCTTTCAGCTGCCTACCGGGGTAGTGTAAAAACTACCAACAGAACTCGTTTTTGGCACCTTCCCCGGTGGAGTTGTGCATGGGGTGTGTTTGGAACATTCTGTCACCAGCCGAGTCCAAAATTCAGCCGTTCCCCATCTCTAGCCCAGGAAGCAGATAGAACCGGTTTTGTGGTGCCTTTCAGCTGCCTACCGGGGTACTGTAAAAACTACCAACAGAACTCGTTTCTGGCACCTTCCCCGGTGGAGTTGTGCATGGGGTGTGTTTGGAACATTCTGTCACCAGCCGAGTCCAAAATTCAGCTGTTCCCCATCTCTAACCCAGGAAGTCGATAGAACCGCTTTTGTGGTGCCTTTCAGCTGCCTACCGGTGTAGTTTAAACCTACCAACAGAACTCGTTTCTGGCACCTTCCCCGGAGGAGTTGTGCATGGGGTGTGTTTGGAACATTTTGTCACCAGCCGAGTCCAAAATTCAGCTGTTCCCCATCTCAGCCCAGAAAGCAGGTAGAACAAGTTTTGTGGTGCCTTTCAGCTGCCTACTGGGGTAGTGTAAGAACTACCAACAGAACTCGTTTCTGGCACCTTCCCCGGTGGAGTTGTGCATGGGGAGTGTTTGGAACATTTTGTCAACAGCCGAGTCCAAAACTCAGCGATTCCCCATCTCAGCCCAGAAAGCAGGTAGAACAAGTTTTGTGGTGCCTTTCAGCTGCCTACCGGGGTACTGTAAAAACTACCAACAGAACTCGATTTTGGCACCTTCCTCGGTGGAGTTGTGCATGGGGTGTGTTTGGAACATTTTGTCACCAGCCGAGTCCAAAATTCAGTCGTTCCCCATCTCAGCCCAGAAAGCAGGTAGAACAAGTTTTGTGGTGCCTTTCAGCTGCCTACCGGGGTAGTGTAAAAACTACCAACAGAACTCGTTTTTGGCACCTTCCCCGGTGGAGTTGTGCATGGGGTGTGTTTGGAACATTCTGTCACCAGCCGAGTCCAAAATTCAGCCGTTCCCCATCTCTAGCCCAGAAAGCAGGTAGAACAAGTTTTGTGGTGCCTTTCAGCTGCCTACCGGGGTAGTGTAAAAACTACCAACAGAACTCGTTTCTGGCACCTTCCCCGGTGGAGTTGTGCATGGGGTGTGTTTGGAACATTTTGTCACCAGCCGAGTCCAAAATTCAGCTGTTCCCCATCTCAGCCCAGAAAGCAGGTAGAACCGGTTTTGTGGTGCCTTTCAGCTGCCTACTGGGGTAGTGTAAGAACTACCAACAGAACTCGTTTCTGGCACCTTCCCCGGTGGAGTTGTGCATGGGGTGTGTTTGGAACATTTTGTCACCAGCCGAGTCCAAAATTCAGCCGTTCCCCATCTCAGCCCAGAAAGCAGGTATGAACAAGTTTTGTGGTGCCTTTCAGCTGCCTACCGGGGTAGTGTAAAAACTACCAACAGAACTCGTTTCTGGCACCTTCCTCGGTGGAGTTGTGCATGGGGTGTGTTTGGAACATTCTGTCACCAGCCGAGTCCAAAATTCAGCTGTTCCCCATCTCTAGCCCAGGAAGCAGGTAGAACCGGTTTTGTGGTGCCTTTCAGCTGCCTACCGGGGTAGTGTAAAAACTACCAACAGAACTCGTTTCTGGCACCTTCCCCGGTGGAGTTGTGCATGGGGTGTGTTTGGAACATTTTGTCACCAGCCGAGTCCAAAATTCAGCTGTTCCCCATCTCAGCCCAGAAAGCAGGTAGAAAAACTTTTGTGGTGCCTTTCTCTTGTCTACCGGGGTACTGTAAAAACTACAAACAGAACTCATTTCTGGCACCTTCCCCGGTGGAGTTGTGCATGGGGTGTGTTTGGAACATTTTGTCACCAGCCGAGTCCAAAATTCAGCCGTTCCCCATCTAAGCCCAGAAAGCAGGTATGAACAAGTTTTGTGGTGCCTTTCAGCTGCCTACCGGGGTAGTGTAAAAACTACCAACAGAACTCGTTTCTGGCACCTTCCCCGGTGGAGTTGTGCATGGGGTGTGTTTGGAACATTCTGTCACCAGCCGAGTCCAAAATTCAGCTGTTCCCCATCTCTAGCCCAGAAAGCAGGTAGAACAAGTTTTGTGGTGCCTTTCAGCTGCCAACCGGGGTAGTGTAAAAACTACCAACAGAACTCGTTTCTGGCACCTTCCTCGGTGGAGTTGTGCATGGGGAGTGTTTGGAACATTTTGTCACCAGCCGAGTCCAAAACTCAGCGATTCCCCATCACAGCACAGAATGCAGGTAGAACAAGTTTTGTGGTGCCTTTCAGCTGCCTACCGGGGTAGTTTAAACCTACCAACAGAACTCGTTTCTGGCACCTTCCCCGGTGGAGTTGTGCATGGGGTGTGTTTGGAACATTTTGTCAGCAGCCGAGTCCAAAATTCAGCTGTTCCCCATCTCAGCCCAGAAAGCAGGTAGAACAAGTTTTGTGGTGCCTTTCAGCTGCCTACTGGGGTAGTGTAAGAACTACCAACAGAACTCGTTTCTGGCACCTTCCCCGGTGGAGTTGTGCATGGGGAGTGTTTGGAACATTTTGTCAACAGCCGAGTCCAAAACTCAGCGATTCCCCATCTCAGCCCAGAAAGCAGGTAGAACAAGTTTTGTGGTGCCTTTCAGCTGCCTACCGGGGTACTGTAAAAACTACAAAAAGAACTCATTTCTGGCACCTTCCCCGGTGGAGTTGTGCATGGGGTGTGTTTGGAACATTTTGTCACCAGCCGAGTCCAAAATTCAGTCGTTCCCCATCTCAGCCCAGAAAGCAGGTAGAACAAGTTTTGTGGTGCCTTTCAGCTGCCTACCGGGGTAGTGTAAAAACTACCAACAGAACTCGTTTTTGGCACCTTCCCCGGTGGAGTTGTGCATGGGGTGTGTTTGGAACATTCTGTCACCAGCCGAGTCCAAAATTCAGCCGTTCCCCATCTCTAGCCCAGGAAGCAGATAGAACCGGTTTTGTGGTGCCTTTCAGCTGCCTACCGGGGTACTGTAAAAACTACCAACAGAACTCGTTTCTGGCACCTTCCCCGGTGGAGTTGTGCATGGGGTGTGTTTGGAACATTCTGTCACCAGCCGAGTCCAAAATTCAGCTGTTCCCCATCTCTAGCCCAGGAAGCCGATAGAACCGCTTTTGTGGTGCCTTTCAGCTGCCTACCGGTGTAGTTTAAACCTACCAACAGAACTCGTTTCTGGCACCTTCCCCGGAGGAGTTGTGCATGGGGTGTGTTTGGAACATTTTGTCACCAGCCGAGTCCAAAATTCAGCTGTTCCCCATCTCAGCCCAGAAAGCAGGTAGAAAAACTTTTGTGGTGCCTTTCTCTTGTCTACCGGGGTAGTGTAAAAACTACAAACAGAACTCATTTCTGGCACCTTCCCCGGTGGAGTTGTGCATGGGGTGTGTTTGGAACATTTTGTCACCAGCCGAGTCCAAAACTCAGCGATTCCCCATCACAGCACAGAAAGCAGGTATGAACAAGTTTTGTGGTGCCTTTCTCTTGCCTACCGGGGTAGTGTAAAAACTACCAACAGAACTCGTTTCTGGCACCTTCCCCGGTGGAGTTGTGCATGGGGTGTGTTTGGAACATTTTGTCACCAGCCGAGTCCAAAATTCAGCGATTCCCCATCTCAGCCCAGAAAGCAGGTAGAACAAGTTTTGTGGTGCCTTTCAGCTGCCTACCGGGGTAGTGTAAAAACTACCAACAGAACTCGTTTCTGGCACCTTCCCCGGTGGAGTTGTGCATGGGGTGTGTTTGGAACATTTTGTCACCAGCCGAGTCCAAAATTCAGCGATTCCCCATCTCAGCCCAGAAAGCAGGTAGAAAAACTTTTGTGGTGCCTTTCAGCTGCCTACCGGGGTAGTGTAAAAACTACCAACAGAACTCGTTTCTGGCACCTTCCCCGGTGGAGTTGTGCATGGGGTGTGTTTGGAACATTTTGTCACCAGCCGAGTCCAAAATTCAGCGATTCCCCATCTCAGCCCAGAAAGCAGGTAGAACAAGTTTTGTGGTGCCTTTCTCTTGCCTACCGGGGTAGTGTAAAAACTACCAACAGAACTCGTTTCTGGCACCTTCCCCGGTGGAGTTGTGCATGGGGTGTGTTTGGAACATTTTGTCACCAGCCGAGTCCAAAATTCAGCGATTCCCCATCTCAGCCCAGAAAGCAGGTAGAACAAGTTTTGTGGTGCCTTTCAGCTGCCTACCGGGGTAGTGTAAAAACTACCAACAGAACTCGTTTCTGGCACCTTCCCCGGTGGAGTTGTTCATGGGGTGTGTTTGGAACATTTTGTCACCAGCCGAGTCCAAAATTCAGCCGTTCCCCATCTCAGCCCAGAAAGCAGGTAGAACAAGTTTTGTGGTGCCTTTCAGCTGCCTACCGGGGTAGTGTAAAAACTACCAACAGAACTCGTTTCTGGCACCTTCCCCGGTGGAGTTGTGCATGGGGTGTGTTTGGAACATTTTGTCACCAGCCGAGTCCAAAATTCAGCCGTTCCCCATCTCAGCCCAGAAAGCAGGTAGAACAAGTTTTGTGGTGCCTTTCAGCTGCCTACCGAGGTACTGTAAAAACTACCAACAGAACTCGTTTCTGGCACCTTCCCCGGTGGAGTTGTGCATGGGGTGTGTTTGGAACATTTTGTCACCAGCCGAGTCCAAAACTCAGCGATTCCCCATCACAGCACAGAAAGCAGGTATGAACAAGTTTTGTGGTGCCTTTCTCTTGCCTACCGGGGTAGTGTAAAAACTACCAACAGAACTCGTTTCTGGCACCTTCCCCGGTGGAGTTGTGCATGGGGTGTGTTTGGAACATTTTGTCACCAGCCGAGTCCAAAATTCAGCGATTCCCCATCTCAGCCCAGAAAGCAGGTAGAACAAGTTTTGTGGTGCCTTTCAGCTGCCTACCGGGGTAGTGTAAAAACTACCAACGGAACTCGTTTCTGGCACCTTCCCCGGTGGAGTTGTGCATGGGGTGTGTTTGGAACATTTTGTCACCAGCCGAGTCCAAAATTCAGCGATTCCCCATCTCAGCCCAGAAAGCAGGTAGAAAAACTTTTGTGGTGCCTTTCAGCTGCCTACCGGGGTAGTGTAAAAACTACCAACAGAACTCGTTTCTGGCACCTTCCCCGGTGGAGTTGTGCATGGGGTGTGTTTGGAACATTTTGTCACCAGCCGAGTCCAAAATTCAGCGATTCCCCATATCAGCCCAGAAAGCAGGTAGAACAAGTTTTGTGGTGCCTTTCTCTTGCCTACCGGGGTAGTGTAAAAACTACCAACAGAACTCGTTTCTGGCACCTTCCCCGGTGGAGTTGTGCATGGGGTGTGTTTGGAACATTTTGTCACCAGCCGAGTCCAAAATTCAGCGATTCCCCATCTCAGCCCAGAAAGCAGATAGAACCGGTTTTGTGGTGCCTTTCAGCTGCCTACCGGGGTAGTGTAAAAACTACCAACAGAACTCGTTTCTGGCACCTTCCCCGGTGGAGTTGTTCATGGGGTGTGTTTGGAACATTTTGTCACCAGCCGAGTCCAAAATTCAGCGATTCCCCATCTCAGCCCAGAAAGCAGGTAGAACAAGTTTTGTGGTGCCTTTCAGCTGCCTACCGGGGTACTGTAAAAACTACCAACAGAACTCGTTTCTGGCACCTTCCCCGGTGGAGTTGTGCATGGGGTGTGTTTGGAACATTCTGTCACCAGCCGAGTCCAAAATTCAGCCGTTCCCCATCTCAGCCCAGAAAGCAGGTAGAACAAGTTTTGTGGTGCCTTTCAGCTGCCTACCGGGGTAGTGTAAAAACTACCAACAGAACTCGTTTCTGGCACCTTCCCCGGTGGAGTTGTTCATGGGGTGTGTTTGGAACATTTTGTCACCAGCCGAGTCCAAAATTCAGCGATTCCCCATCTCAGCCCAGAAAGCAGGTAGAACAAGTTTTGTGGTGCCTTTCAGCTGCCTACCGGGGTAGTGTAAAAACTACCAACAGAACTCGTTTCTGGCACCTTCCCCGGTGGAGTTGTGCATGGGGTGTGTTTGGAACATTTTGTCACCAGACGAGTCCAAAATTCAGCCGTTCCCCATCTCAGCCCAGAAAGCAGGTAGAACAAGTTTTGTGGTGCCTTTCAGCTGCCTACCGAGGTACTGTAAAAACTACCAACAGAACTCGTTTCTGGCACCTTCCCCGGTGGAGTTGTGCATGGGGTGTGTTTGGAACATTTTGTCACCAGCCGAGTCCAAAATTCAGCCGTTCCCCATCTCAGCCCAGAAAGCAGGTAGAACAACTTTTGTGGTGCCTTTCAGCTGCCTACCGGGGTAGTGTAAAAACTACCAAGAGAACTCGTTTCTGGCACCTTCCCCGGTGGAGTTGTGCATGGGGTGTGTTTGGAACATTTTGTCACCAGCCGAGTCCAAAATTCAGCGATTCCCCATCTCAGCCCAGAAAGCAGGTAGAACAAGTTTTGTGGTGCCTTTCAGCTGCCTACCGGGGTAGTGTAAAAACTACCAACAGAACTCGTTTCTGGCACCTTCCCCGGTGGAGTTGTGCATGGGGTGTGTTTGGAACATTTTGTCACCAGCCGAGTCCAAAATTCAGCGATTCCCCATCTCAGCCCAGAAAGCAGGTAGAACAAGTTTTGTGGTGCCTTTCAGCTGCCTACCGGGGTAGTGTAAAAACTACCAACAGAACTCGTTTCTGGCACCTTCCCCGGTGGAGTTGTGCATGGGGTGTGTTTGGAACATTTTGTCACCAGCCGAGTCCAAAATTCAGCTGTTCCCCATCTCAGCCCAGAAAGCAGGTAGAAAAACTTTTGTGGTGCCTTTCTCTTGCCTACCGGGGTACTGTAAAAACTACAAACAGAACTCATTTCTGGCACCTTCCCCGGTGGAGTTGTGCATGGGGTGTGTTTGGAACATTTTGTCACCAGCCGAGTCCAAAATTCAGCGATTCCCCATCTCAGCCCAGAAAGCAGGTAGAACAAGTTTTGTGGTGCCTTTCAGCTGCCTACCGGGGTAGTGTAAAAACTACCAACAGAACTCGTTTCTGGCACCTTCCCCGGTGGAGTTGTGCATGGGGAGTGTTTGGAACATTTTGTCACCAGCCGAGTCCAAAATTCAGCGATTCCCCATCTCATCCCAGAAAGCAGGTAGGAAAAGTTTTGTGGTGCCTTTCAGCTGCCTACCGGGGTAGTGTAAAAACTACCAACAGAACTCGTTTCTGGCACCTTCCCCGGTGGAGTTGTGCATGGGGTGTGTTTGGAACATTTTGTCACCAGCCGAGTCCAAAATTCAGCGATTCCCCATCTCAGCCCAGAAAGCAGGTAGAACAAGTTTTGTGGTGCCTTTCAGCTGCCTACCGGGGTAGTGTAAAAACTACCAACAGAACTCGTTTCTGGCACCTTCCCCGGTGGAGTTGTGCATGGGGTGTGTTTGGAACATTTTGTCACCAGCCGAGTCCAAAATTCAGCTGTTCCCCATCTCAGCCCAGAAAGCAGGTAGAACAAGTTTTGTGGTGCCTTTCAGCTGCCTACCGGGGTAGTGTAAAAACTACCAACAGAACTCGTTTCTGGCACCTTCCCCGGTGGAGTTGTGCATGGGGTGTGTTTGGAACATTTTGTCACCAGCCGAGTCCAAAATTCAGCCGTTCCCCATCTCAGCCCAGAAAGGAGGTAGAACAAGTTTTGTGGTGCCTTTCAGCTGCCTACCGGGGTAGTGTAAAAACTACCAACAGAACTCGTTTCTGGCACCTTCCCCGGTGGAGTTGTGCATGGGGTGTGTTTGGAACATTTTGTCAGCATCCGAGTCCAAAATTCAGCGATTCCCCATCTCAGCCCAGAAAGCAGGTAGAACAAGTTTTGTGGTGCCTTTCAGCTGCCTACCGGGGTAGTGTAAAAACTACCAACAGAACTCGTTTCTGGCACCTTCCCCGGTGGAGTTGTGCATGGGGTGTGTTTGGAACATTTTGTCACCAGCCGAGTCCAAAATTCAGCCGTTCCCCATCTCAGCCCAGAAAGCAGGTAGAAAAACTTTTGTGGTGCCTTTCAGCTGCCTACTGGGGTAGTGTAAAAACTACCAACAGAACTCGTTTCTGGCACCTTCCCCGGTGGAGTTGTGCATGGGGTGTGTTTGGAACATTTTGTCACCAGCCGAGTCCAAAATTCAGCGATTCCCCATCTCAGCCCAGAAAGCAGGTAGAACAAGTTTTGTGGTGCCTTTCAGCTGCCTACCGGGGTAGTGTAAAAACTACCAACAGAACTCGTTTCTGGCACCTTCCCCGCTGGAGTTGTGCATGGGGTGTGTTTGGAACATTTTGTCACCAGCCGAGTCCAAAATTCAGCCGTTCCCCATCTCAGCCCAGAAAGCAGGTAGAACAAGTTTTGTGGTGCCTTTCAGCTGCCTACCGGGGTAGTGTAAAAACTACCAACAGAACTCGTTTCTGGCACCTTCCCCGGTGGAGTTGTGCATGGGGTGTGTTTGGAACATTTTGTTACCAGCCGAGTCCAAAATTCAGCCGTTCCCCATCTCAGCCCAGAAAGCAGGTAGAACAAGTTTTGTGGTGCCTTTCAGCTGCCTACCGGGGTAGTGTAAAAACTACCAACAGAACTCGTTTCTGGCACCTTCCCCGGTGGAGTTGTGCATGGGGTGTGTTTGGAACATTTTGTCACCAGCCGAGTCCAAAATTCAGCGATTCCCCATCTCAGCCCAGAAAGCAGGTAGAACAAGTTTTGTGGTGCCTTTCAGCTGCCTACCGGAGTAGTGTAAAAACTACCAACAGAACTCGTTTCTGGCACCTTCCCCGGTGGAGTTGTGCATGGGGTGTGTTTGGAACATTTTGTCACCAGCCGAGTCCAAAATTCAGCGATTCCCCATCTCAGCCCAGAAAGCAGGTAGAACAAGTTTTGTGGTGCCTTTCAGCTGCCTACCGGGGTACTGTAAAAACTACCAACAGAACTCCTTTCTGGCACCTTCCCCGGTGGAGGTGTGCATGGGGTGTGTTTGGAACATTTTGTCACCAGCCGAGTCCAAAATTCAGCGATTCCCCATCTCAGCCCAGAAAGCAGGTAGAACAAGTTTTGTGGTGCCTTTCAGCTGCCTACCGGAGTAGTGTAAAAACTACCAACAGAACTCGTTTCTGGCACCTTCCCCGGTGGAGTTGTGCATGGGGTGTGTTTGGAACATTTTGTCACCAGCCGAGTCCAAAATTCAGCGATTCCCCATCTCAGCCCAGAAAGCAGGTAGAACAAGTTTTGTGGTGCCTTTCTCTTGCCTACCGGGGTAGTGTAAAAACTACCAACAGAACTCGTTTCTGGCACCTTCCCCGGTGGAGTTGTGCATGGGGTGTGTTTGGAACATTTTGTCACCAGCCGAGTCCAAAATTCAGCGATTCCCCATCTCAGCCCAGAAAGCAGGTAGAAAAACTTTTGTGGTGCCTTTCAGCTGCCTACCGGGGTAGTGTAAAAACTACCAACAGAACTCGTTTCTGGCACCTTCCCCGGTGGAGTTGTGCATGGGGTGTGTTTGGAACATTTTGTCACCAGCCGAGTCCAAAATTCAGCGATTCTCCATCTCAGCCCAGAAAGCAGGTAGAAAAACTTTTGTGGTGCCTTTCAGCTGCCTACCGGGGTAGTGTAAAAACTACCAACAGAACTCGTTTCTGGCACCTTCCCCGGTGGAGTTGTGCATGGGGTGTGTTTGGAACATTTTGTCACCAGCCGAGTCCAAAATTCAGCGATTCCCCATCTCAGCCCAGAAAGCAGGTAGAACAAGTTTTGTGGTGCCTTTCAGCTGCCTACCGGGGTAGTGTAAAAACTACCAACAGAACTCGTTTCTGGCACCTTCCCCGGTGGAGTTGTGCATGGGGTGTGTTTGGAACATTTTGTCAGCAGCCGAGTCCAAAATTCAGCTGATCCCCATCTCAGCCCAGAAAGCAGGTAGAAAAACTTTTGTGGTGCCTTTCTCTTGTCTACCGGGGTACTGTAAAAACTACAAACAGAACTCATTTCTGGCACCTTCCCCGGTGGAGTTGTGCATGGGGTGTGTTTGGAACATTTTGTCACCAGCCGAGTCCAAAATTCAGCCGTTCCCCATCTCAGCCCAGAAAGCAGGTATGAACAAGTTTTGTGGTGCCTTTCAGCTGCCTACCGGGGTAGTGTAAAAACTACCAACAGAACTCGTTTCTGGCACCTTCCCCGGTGGAGTTGTGCATGGGGTGTGTTTGGAACATTCTGTCACCAGCCGAGTCCAAAATTCAGCTGTTCCCCATCTCTAGCCCAGAAAGCAGGTAGAACAAGTTTTGTGGTGCCTTTCAGCTGCCAACCGGGGTAGTGTAAAAACTACCAACAGAACTCGTTTCTGGCACCTTCCTCGGTGGAGTTGTGCATGGGGAGTGTTTGGAACATTTTGTCACCAGCCGAGTCCAAAACTCAGCGATTCCCCATCACAGCACAGAATGCAGGTAGAACAAGTTTTGTGGTGCCTTTCAGCTGCCTACCGGGGTAGTTTAAACCTACCAACAGAACTCGTTTCTGGCACCTTCCCCGGTGGAGTTGTGCATGGGGTGTGTTTGGAACATTTTGTCAGCAGCCGAGTCCAAAATTCAGCTGTTCCCCATCTCAGCCCAGAAAGCAGGTAGAACAAGTTTTGTGGTGCCTTTCAGCTGCCTACTGGGGTAGTGTAAGAACTACCAACAGAACTCGTTTCTGGCACCTTCCCCGGTGGAGTTGTGCATGGGGAGTGTTTGGAACATTTTGTCAACAGCCGAGTCCAAAACTCAGCGATTCCCCATCTCAGCCCAGAAAGCAGGTAGAACAAGTTTTGTGGTGCCTTTCAGCTGCCTACCGGGGTACTGTAAAAACTACAAAAAGAACTCATTTCTGGCACCTTCCCCGGTGGAGTTGTGCATGGGGTGTGTTTGGAACATTTTGTCACCAGCCGAGTCCAAAATTCAGTCGTTCCCCATCTCAGCCCAGAAAGCAGGTAGAACAAGTTTTGTGGTGCCTTTCAGCTGCCTACCGGGGTAGTGTAAAAACTACCAACAGAACTCGTTTTTGGCACCTTCCCCGGTGGAGTTGTGCATGGGGTGTGTTTGGAACATTCTGTCACCAGCCGAGTCCAAAATTCAGCCGTTCCCCATCTCTAGCCCAGGAAGCAGATAGAACCGGTTTTGTGGTGCCTTTCAGCTGCCTACCGGGGTACTGTAAAAACTACCAACAGAACTCGTTTCTGGCACCTTCCCCGGTGGAGTTGTGCATGGGGTGTGTTTGGAACATTCTGTCACCAGCCGAGTCCAAAATTCAGCTGTTCCCCATCTCTAGCCCAGGAAGCCGATAGAACCGCTTTTGTGGTGCCTTTCAGCTGCCTACCGGTGTAGTTTAAACCTACCAACAGAACTCGTTTCTGGCACCTTCCCCGGAGGAGTTGTGCATGGGGTGTGTTTGGAACATTTTGTCACCAGCCGAGTCCAAAATTCAGCTGTTCCCCATCTCAGCCCAGAAAGCAGGTAGAAAAACTTTTGTGGTGCCTTTCTCTTGTCTACCGGGGTAGTGTAAAAACTACAAACAGAACTCATTTCTGGCACCTTCCCCGGTGGAGTTGTGCATGGGGTGTGTTTGGAACATTTTGTCACCAGCCGAGTCCAAAACTCAGCGATTCCCCATCACAGCACAGAAAGCAGGTATGAACAAGTTTTGTGGTGCCTTTCTCTTGCCTACCGGGGTAGTGTAAAAACTACCAACAGAACTCGTTTCTGGCACCTTCCCCGGTGGAGTTGTTCATGGGGTGTGTTTGGAACATTTTGTCACCAGCCGAGTCCAAAATTCAGCGATTCCCCATCTCAGCCCAGAAAGCAGGTAGAACAAGTTTTGTGGTGCCTTTCAGCTGCCTACCGGGGTAGTGTAAAAACTACCAACAGAACTCGTTTCTGGCACCTTCCCCGGTGGAGTTGTGCATGGGGTGTGTTTGGAACATTTTGTCACCAGCCGAGTCCAAAATTCAGCCGTTCCCCATCTCAGCCCAGAAAGCAGGTAGAACAAGTTTTGTGGTGCCTTTCAGCTGCCTACCGAGGTACTGTAAAAACTACCAACAGAACTCGTTTCTGGCACCTTCCCCGGTGGAGTTGTGCATGGGGTGTGTTTGGAACATTTTGTCACCAGCCGAGTCCAAAATTCAGCGATTCCCCATCTCAGCCCAGAAAGCAGGTAGAACAAGTTTTGTGGTGCCTTTCAGCTGCCTACCGGGGTAGTGTAAAAACTACCAACAGAACTCGTTTCTGGCACCTTCCCCGGTGGAGGTGTGCATGGGGTGTGTTTGGAACATTTTGTCACCAGCCGAGTCCAAAATTCAGCCGTTCCCCATCTCAGCCCAGAAAGCAGGTAGAACAAGTTTTGTGGTGCCTTTCAGCTGCCTACCGGGGTAGTGTAAAAACTACCAACAGAACTCGTTTCTGGCACCTTCCCCGGTGGAGTTGTGCATGGGGTGTGTTTGGAACATTTTGTCACCAGCCGAGTCCAAAATTCAGCGATTCCCCATCTCAGCCCAGAAAGCAGGTAGAACAAGTTTTGTGGTGCCTTTCAGCTGCCTACCGGGGTAGTGTAAAAACTACCAACAGAACTCGTTTCTGGTACCTTCCCCGGTGGAGTTGTGCATGGGGTGTGTTTGGAACATTTTGTCACCAGCCGAGTCCAAAATTCAGCGATTCCCCATCTCAGCCCAGAAAGCAGGTAGAACAAGTTTTGTGGTGCCTTTCAGCTGCCTACCGGGGTAGTGTAAAAACTACCAACAGAACTCGTTTCTGGCACCTTCCCCGGTGGAGTTGTGCATGGGGAGTGTTTGGAACATTTTGTCACCAGCCGAGTCCAAAATTCAGCGATTCCCCATCTCAGCCCAGAAAGCAGGTAGAACAAGTTTTGTGGTGCCTTTCAGCTGCCTACCGGGGTAGTGTAAAAACTACCAACAGAACTCGTTTCTGGCACCTTCCCCGGTGGAGTTGTGCATGGGGTGTGTTTGGAACATTTTGTCACCAGCCGAGTCCAAAATTCAGCGATTCCCCATCTCAGCCCAGAAAGCAGGTAGAACAAGTTTTGTGGTGCCTTTCAGCTGCCTACCGGGGTAGTGTAAAAACTACCAACAGAACTCGTTTCTGGCACCTTCCCCGGTGGAGTTGTACATGGGGTGTGTTTGGAACATTTTGTCACCAGCCGAGTCCAAAATTCAGCGATTCCCCATCTCATCCCAGAAAGCAGGTAGGAAAAGTTTTGTGGTGCCTTTCAGCTGCCTACCGGGGTAGTGTAAAAACTACCAACAGAACTCGTTTCTGGCACCTTCCCCGGTGGAGTTGTGCATGGGGTGTGTTTGGAACATTTTGTCACCAGCCGAGTCCAAAATTCAGCGATTCCCCATCTCAGCCCAGAAAGCAGGTAGAACAAGTTTTGTGGTGCCTTTCAGCTGCCTACCAGGGTAGTGTAAAAACTACCAACAGAACTCGTTTCTGGCACCTTCCCCGGTGGAGTTGTGCATGGGGTGTGTTTGGAACATTTTGTCACCAGCCGAGTCCAAAATTCAGCGATTCCCCATCTCAGCCCAGAAAGCAGGTAGAACAAGTTTTGTGGTGCCTTTCAGCTGCCTACCGGGGTAGTGTAAAAACTACCAACAGAACTCGTTTCTGGCACCTTCCCCGGTGGAGTTGTGCATGGGGTGTGTTTGGAACATTTTGTCACCAGCCGAGTCCAAAATTCAGCCGTTCCCCATCTCAGCCCAGAAAGCAGGTAGAACAAGTTTTGTGGTGCCTTTCAGCTGCCTACCGGGGTAGTGTAAAAACTACCAACAGAACTCGTTTCTGGTACCTTCCCCGGTGGAGTTGTGCATGGGGTGTGTTTGGAACATTTTGTCACCAGCCGAGTCCAAAATTCAGCGATTCCCCATCTCAGCCCAGAAAGCAGGTAGAACAAGTTTTGTGGTGCCTTTCAGCTGCCTACCGGGGTAGTGTAAAAACTACCAACAGAACTCGTTTCTGGCACCTTCCCCGGTGGAGTTGTGCATGGGGAGTGTTTGGAACATTTTGTCACCAGCCGAGTCCAAAATTCAGCCGTTCCCCATCTCAGCCCAGAAAGCAGGTAGAACAAGTTTTGTGGTGCCTTTCAGCTGCCTACCGGGGTAGTGTAAAAACTACCAACAGAACTCGTTTCTGGCACCTTCCCCGGTGGAGTTGTGCATGGGGTGTGTTTGGAACATTTTGTCACCAGCCGAGTCCAAAATTCAGCGATTCCCCATCTCAGCCCAGAAAGCAGGTAGAACAAGTTTTGTGGTGCCTTTCAGCTGCCTACCGGGGTAGTGTAAAAACTACCAACAGAACTCGTTTCTGGCACCTTCCCCGGTGGAGTTGTGCATGGGGTGTGTTTGGAACATTTTGTCACCAGCCGAGTCCAAAATTCAGCGATTCCCCATCTCAGCCCAGAAAGCAGGTAGGAAAAGTTTTGTGGTGCCTTTCAGCTGCCTACCGGGGTAGTGTAAAAACTACCAACAGAACTCGTTTCTGGCACCTTCCCCGGTGGAGTTGTGCATGGGGTGTGTTTGGAACATTTTGTCACCAGCCGAGTCCAAAATTCAGCGATTCCCCATCTCAGCCCAGAAAGCAGGTAGAACAAGTTTTGTGGTGCCTTTCAGCTGCCTACCGGGGTAGTGTAAAAACTACCAACAGAACTCGTTTCTGGCACCTTCCCCGGTGGAGTTGTGCATGGGGTGTGTTTGGAACATTTTGTCAGCAGCCGAGTCCAAAATTCAGCGATTCCCCATCTCAGCCCAGAAAGCAGGTAGAACAAGTTTTGTGGTGCCTTTCAGCTGCCTACCGGGGTAGTGTAAAAACTACCAACAGAACTCGTTTCTGGCACCTTCCCCGGTGGAGTTGTGCATGGGGTGTGTTTGGAACATTTTGTCAGCAGCCGAGTCCAAAATTCAGCCGTTCCCCATCTCAGCCCAGAAAGGAGGTAGAACAAGTTTTGTGGTGCCTTTCAGCTGCCTACCGGGGTAGTGTAAAAACTACCAACAGAACTCGTTTCTGGCACCTTCCCCGGTGGAGTTGTGCATGGGGTGTGTTTGGAACATTTTGTCACCAGCCGAGTCCAAAATTCAGCGATTCCCCATCTCAGCCCAGAAAGCAGGTAGAACAAGTTTTGTGGTGCCTTTCAGCTGCCTACCGGGGTAGTGTAAAAACTACCAACAGAACTCGTTTCTGGCACCTTCCCCGGTGGAGTTGTGCATGGGGTGTGTTTGGAACATTTTGTCACCAGCCGAGTCCAAAATTCAGCGATTCCCCATCTCAGCCCAGAAAGCAGGTAGAACAAGTTTTGTGGTGCCTTTCAGCTGCCTACCGGGGTAGTGTAAAAACTACCAACAGAACTCGTTTCTGGCACCTTCCCCGGTGGAGTTGTGCATGGGGTGTGTTTGGAACATTTTGTCACCAGCCGAGTCCAAAATTCAGCGTTCCCCATCTCAGCCCAGAAAGCAGGTAGAACAAGTTTTGTGGTGCCTTTCAGCTGCCTACCGGGGTAGTGTAAAAACTACCAACAGAACTCGTTTCTGGCACCTTCCCCGGTGGAGTTGTGCATGGGGTGTGTTTGGAACATTTTGTTACCAGCCGAGTCCAAAATTCAGCCGTTCCCCATCTCAGCCCAGAAAGCAGGTAGAACAAGTTTTGTGGTGCCTTTCAGCTGCCTACCGGGGTAGTGTAAAAACTACCAACAGAACTCGTTTCTGGCACCTTCCCCGGTGGAGTTGTGCATGGGGTGTGTTTGGAACATTTTGTCACCAGCCGAGTCCAAAATTCAGCCGTTCCCCATCTCAGCCCAGAAAGCAGGTAGAACAAGTTTTGTGGTGCCTTTCAGCTGCCTACCGGAGTAGTGTAAAAACTACCAACAGAACTCGTTTCTGGCACCTTCCCCGGTGGAGTTGTGCATGGGGTGTGTTTGGAACATTTTGTCACCAGCCGAGTCCAAAATTCAGCGATTCCCCATCTCAGCCCAGAAAGCAGGTAGAACAAGTTTTGTGGTGCCTTTCAGCTGCCTACCGGGGTAGTGTAAAAACTACCAACAGAACTCGTTTCTGGCACCTTCCCCGGTGGAGTTGTGCATGGGGTGTGTTTGGAACATTTTGTCACCAGCCGAGTCCAAAATTCAGCGATTCCCCATCTCAGCCCAGAAAGCAGGTAGAACAAGTTTTGTGGTGCCTTTCAGCTGCCTACCGGAGTAGTGTAAAAACTACCAACAGAACTCGTTTCTGGCACCTTCCCCGGTGGAGTTGTGCATGGGGTGTGTTTGGAACATTTTGTCACCAGCCGAGTCCAAAATTCAGCGATTCCCCATCTCAGCCCAGAAAGCAGGTAGAACAAGTTTTGTGGTGCCTTTCTCTTGCCTACCGGGGTAGTGTAAAAACTACCAACAGAACTCGTTTCTGGCACCTTCCCCGGTGGAGTTGTGCATGGGGTGTGTTTGGAACATTTTGTCACCAGCCGAGTCCAAAATTCAGCGATTCCCCATCTCAGCCCAGAAAGCAGGTAGAAAAACTTTTGTGGTGCCTTTCAGCTGCCTACCGGGGTACTGTAAAAACTACCAACAGAACTCGTTTCTGGCACCTTCCCCGGTGGAGTTGTGCATGGGGTGTGTTTGGAACATTTTGTCACCAGCCGAGTCCAAAATTCAGCGATTCTCCATCTCAGCCCAGAAAGCAGGTAGAAAAACTTTTGTGGTGCCTTTCAGCTGCCTACCGGGGTAGTGTAAAAACTACCAACAGAACTCGTTTCTGGCACCTTCCCCGGTGGAGTTGTGCATGGGGTGTGTTTGGAACATTTTGTCACCAGCCGAGTCCAAAATTCAGCGATTCCCCATCTCAGCCCAGAAAGCAGGTAGAACAAGTTTTGTGGTGCCTTTCAGCTGCCTACCGGGGTAGTGTAAAAACTACCAACAGAACTCGTTTCTGGCACCTTCCCCGGTGGAGTTGTGCATGGGGTGTGTTTGGAACATTTTGTCAGCAGCCGAGTCCAAAATTCAGCTGATCCCCATCTCAGCCCAGAAAGCAGGTAGAAAAACTTTTGTGGTGCCTTTCAGCTGCCTACCAGGGTAGTGTAAAAACTACCAGCAGAACTCGTTTCTGGCACCTTCCCCGGTGGAGTTGTGCATGGGGTGTGTTTGGAACATTTTGTCACCAGCCGAGTCCAAAATTCAGCCGTTCCCCATCTCAGCCCAGAAAGCAGGTAGAACAAGTTTTGTGGTGCCTTTCAGCTGCCTACCGGGGTAGTGTAAAAACTACCAACGGAACTCGTTTCTGGCACCTTCCCCGGTGGAGTTGTGCATGGCGTGTGTTTGGAACATTTTGTCACCAGCCGAGTCCAAAATTCAGCGATTCCCCATCTCAGCCCAGAAAGCAGGTAGAACAAGTTTTGTGGTGCCTTTCAGCTGCCTACCGGGGTAGTGTAAAAACTACCAACCGAACTCGTTTCTGGCACCTTCCCCGGTGGAGTTGTGCATGCGGTGTGTTTGGAACATTTTGTCACCAGCCGAGTCCAAAATTCAGCCGTTCCCCATCTCAGCCCAGAAAGCAGGTAGAACAAGTTTTGTGGTGCCTTTCTCTTGCCTACCGGGGTAGTGTAAAAACTACCAACAGAACTCGTTTCTGGCACCTTCCCCGGTGGAGTTGTGCATGGGGTGTGTTTGGAACATTTTGTCACCAGCCGAGTCCAAAATTCAGCGATTCCCCATCTCAGCCCAGAAAGCAGGTAGAACAAGTTTTGTGGTGCCTTTCAGCTGCCTACCGGGGTAGTGTAAAAACTACCAACAGAACTCGTTTCTGGCACCTTCCCCGGTGGAGTTGTGCATGGGGTGTGTTTGGAACATTTTGTCACCAGCCGAGTCCAAAATTCAGCGATTCCCCATCTCAGCCCAGAAAGCAGGTAGAACAAGTTTTGTGGTGCCTTTCAGCTGCCTACCGGAGTAGTGTAAAAACTACCAACAGAACTCGTTTCTGGCACCTTCCCCGGTGGAGTTGTGCATGGGGTGTGTTTGGAACATTTTGTCACCAGCCGAGTCCAAAATTCAGCGATTCCCCATCTCAGCCCAGAAAGCAGGTAGAACAAGTTTTGTGGTGCCTTTCTCTTGCCTACCGGGGTAGTGTAAAAACTACCAACAGAACTCGTTTCTGGCACCTTCCCCGGTGGAGTTGTGCATGGGGTGTGTTTGGAACATTTTGTCACCAGCCGAGTCCAAAATTCAGCGATTCCCCATCTCAGCCCAGAAAGCAGGTAGAACAAGTTTTGTGGTGCCTTTCAGCTGCCTACCGGGGTAGTGTAAAAACTACCAACAGAACTCGTTTCTGGCACCTTCCCCGGTGGAGTTGTGCATGGGGTGTGTTTGGAACATTTTGTCACCAGCCGAGTCCAAAATTCAGCCGTTCCCCATCTCAGCCCAGAAAGCAGGTAGAACAAGTTTTGTGGTGCCTTTCAGCTGCCTACCGGGGTAGTGTAAAAACTACCAACAGAACTCGTTTCTGGCACCTTCCCCGGTGGAGTTGTGCATGGGGTGTGTTTGGAACATTTTGTCACCAGCCGAGTCCAAAATTCAGCGATTCCCCATCTCAGCCCAGAAAGCAGGTAGAACAAGTTTTGTGGTGCCTTTCAGCTGCCTACCGGGGTAGTGTAAAAACTACCAACAGAACTCGTTTCTGGCACCTTCCCCGGTGGAGTTGTGCATGGGGTGTGTTTGGAACATTTTGTCAGCAGCCGAGTCCAAAATTCAGCTGATCCCCATCTCAGCCCAGAAAGCAGGTAGAAAAACTTTTGTGGTGCCTTTCAGCTGCCTACCAGGGTAGTGTAAAAACTACCAGCAGAACTCGTTTCTGGCACCTTCCCCGGTGGAGTTGTGCATGGGGTGTGTTTGGAACATTTTGTCACCAGCCGAGTCCAAAATTCAGCCGTTCCCCATCTCAGCCCAGAAAGCAGGTAGAACAAGTTTTGTGGTGCCTTTCAGCTGCCTACCGGGGTAGTGTAAAAACTACCAACGGAACTCGTTTCTGGCACCTTCCCCGGTGGAGTTGTGCATGGCGTGTGTTTGGAACATTTTGTCACCAGCCGAGTCCAAAATTCAGTGATTCCCCATCTCAGCCCAGAAAGCAGGTAGAACAAGTTTTGTGGTGCCTTTCAGCTGCCTACCGGGGTAGTGTAAAAACTACCAACCGAACTCGTTTCTGGCACCTTCCCCGGTGGAGTTGTGCATGCGGTGTGTTTGGAACATTTTGTCACCAGCCGAGTCCAAAATTCAGCCGTTCCCCATCTCAGCCCAGAAAGCAGGTAGAACAAGTTTTGTGGTGCCTTTCTCTTGCCTACCGGGGTAGTGTAAAAACTACCAACAGAACTCGTTTCTGGCACCTTCCCCCGGTGGAGTTGTGCATGGGGTGTGTTTGGAACATTTTGTCACCAGCCGAGTCCAAAACTCAGCTGTTCCCCATCTCAGCCCAGAAAGCAGGTAGAACAAGTTTTGTGGTGCCTTTCAGCTGCCTACCGGGGTAGTGTAAAAACTACCAACAGAACTCGTTTCTGGCACCTTCCCCGGTGGAGTTGTGCATGGGGTGTGTTTGGAACATTTTGTCACCAGCCGAGTCCAAAATTCAGCGATTCTCCATCTCAGCCCAGAAAGCAGGTAGAACAAGTTTTGTGGTGCCTTTCAGCTGCCTACCGGGGTAGTGTAAAAACTACCAACAGAACTCGTTTCTGGCACCTTCCCCGGTGGAGTTGTGCATGGGGTGTGTTTGGAACATTTTGTCACCAGCCGAGTCCAAAATTCAGCGATTCCCCATCTCAGCCCAGAAAGCAGGTAGAACAAGTTTTGTGGTGCCTTTCAGCTGCCTACCGGGGTAGTGTAAAAACTACCAACAGAACTCGTTTCTGGCACCTTCCCCGGTGGAGTTGTGCATGGGGTGTGTTTGGAACATTTTGTCACCAGCCGAGTCCAAAATTCAGCCGTTCCCCATCTCAGCCCAGAAAGCAGGTAGAACAAGTTTTGTGGTGCCTTTCAGCTGCCTACCGGGGTAGTGTAAAAACTACCAACAGAACTCCTTTCTGGCACCTTCCCCGGTGGAGTTGTGCATGGGGTGTGTTTGGAACATTTTGTTACCAGCCGAGTCCAAAATTCAGCCGTTCCCCATCTCAGCCCAGAAAGCAGGTAGAACAAGTTTTGTGGTGCCTTTCAGCTGCCTACCGGGGTAGTGTAAAAACTACCAACAGAACTCGTTTCTGGCACCTTCCCCGGTGGAGTTGTGCATGGGGTGTGTTTGGAACATTTTGTCACCAGCCGAGTCCAAAATTCAGCGATTCCCCATCTCAGCCCAGAAAGCAGGTAGAACAAGTTTTGTGGTGCCTTTCAGCTGCCTACCGGGGTAGTGTAAAAACTACCAACAGAACTCGTTTCTGGCACCTTCCCCGGTGGAGTTGTGCATGGGGTGTGTTTGGAACATTTTGTCACCAGCCGAGTCCAAAATTCAGCTGATCCCCATCTCAGCCCAGAAAGCAGGTAGAACAAGTTTTGTGGTGCCTTTCAGCTGCCTACCGGGGTAGTGTAAAAACTACCAGCAGAACTCGTTTCTGGCACCTTCCCCGGTGGAGTTGTGCATGGGGTGTGTTTGGAACATTTTGTCACCAGCCGAGTCCAAAATTCAGCGATTCCCCATCTCAGCCCAGAAAGCAGGTAGAACAAGTTTTGTGGTGCCTTTCAGCTGCCTACCGGGGTAGTGTAAAAACTACCAACAGAACTCGTTTCTGGCACCTTCCCCGGTGGAGTTGTGCATGGGGTGTGTTTGGAACATTTTGTCACCAGCCGAGTCCAAAATTCAGCGATTCCCCATCTCAGCCCAGAAAGCAGGTAGAACAAGTTTTGTGGTGCCTTTCAGCTGCCTACCGGGGTAGTGTAAAAACTACCAACAGAACTCGTTTCTGGCACCTTCCCCGGTGGAGTTGTGCATGGGGTGTGTTTGGAACATTTTGTCACCAGCCGAGTCCAAAATTCAGCGATTCCCCATCTCAGCCCAGAAAGCAGGTAGAACAAGTTTTGTGGTGCCTTTCAGCTGCCTACCGGGGTACTGTAAAAACTACCAACAGAACTCGTTTCTGGCACCTTCCCCGGTGGAGTTGTGCATGGGGTGTGTTTGGAACATTTTGTCACCAGCCGAGTCCAAAATTCAGCCGTTCCCCATCTCAGCCCAGAAAGCAGGTAGAACAACTTTTGTGGTGCCTTTCTCTTGCCTACCGGGGTACTGTAAAAACTACCAACAGAACTCGTTTCTGGCACCTTCCCCGGTGGAGTTGTGCATGGGGTGTGTTTGGAACATTTTGTTACCAGCCGAGTCCAAAATTCAGCGATTCCCCATCTCAGCCCAGAAAGCAGGTAGAACAAGTTTTGTGGTGCCTTTCAGCTGCCTACCGGGGTAGTGTAAAAACTACCAACAGAACTCGTTTCTGGCACCTTCCCCGGTGGAGTTGTGCATGGGGTGTGTTTGGAACATTTTGTCACCAGCCGAGTCCAAAATTCAGCGATTCCCCATCTCAGCCCAGAAAGCAGGTAGAACAAGTTTTGTGGTGCCTTTCAGCTGCCTACCGGGGTAGTGTAAAAACTACCAACAGAACTCGTTTCTGGCACCTTCCCCGGTGGAGTTGTGCATGGGGTGTGTTTGGAACATTTTGTCACCAGCCGAGTCCAAAATTCAGCGATTCCCCATCTCAGCCCAGAAAGCAGGTAGAACAAGTTTTGTGGTGCCTTTCAGCTGCCTACCGGGGTAGTGTAAAAACTACCAACAGAACTCGTTTCTGGCACCTTCCCCGGTGGAGTTGTGCATGGGGTGTGTTTGGAACATTTTGTCACCAGCCGAGTCCAAAATTCAGCCGTTCCCCATCTCAGCCCAGAAAGCAGGTAGAACAACTTTTGTGGTGCCTTTCTCTTGCCTACCGGGGTACTGTAAAAACTACCAACAGAACTCGTTTCTGGCACCTTCCCCGGTGGAGTTGTGCATGGGGTGTGTTTGGAACATTTTGTTACCAGCCGAGTCCAAAATTCAGCCGTTCCCCATCTCAGCCCAGGAAGCAGGTAGAACAAGTTTTGTGGTGCCTTTCAGCTGCCTACCGGGGTAGTGTAAAAACTACCAACAGAACTCGTTTCTGGCACCTTCCCCGGTGGAGTTGTGCATGGGGTGTGTTTGGAACATTTTGTCACCAGCCGAGTCCAAAATTCAGCGATTCCCCATCTCAGCCCAGAAAGCAGGTAGAACAAGTTTTGTGGTGCCTTTCAGCTGCCTACCGGGGTAGTGTAAAAACTACCAACAGAACTCGTTTCTGGCACCTTCCCCGGTGGAGTTGTGCATGGGGTGTGTTTGGAACATTTTGTCACCAGCCGAGTCCAAAATTCAGCCGTTCCCCATCTCAGCCCAGAAAGCAGGTAGAACAAGTTTTGTGGTGCCTTTCAGCTGCCTACCGGGGTAGTGTAAAAACTACCAACAGAACTCGTTTCTGGCACCTTCCCCGGTGGAGTTGTGCATGGGGTGTGTTTGGAACATTTTGTCACCAGCCGAGTCCAAAATTCAGCGATTCCCCATCTCAGCCCAGAAAGCAAGTAGAACAAGTTTTGTGGTGCCTTTCAGCTGCCTACCGGGGTAGTGTAAAAACTACCAACAGAACTCGTTTCTGGCACCTTCCCCGGTGGAGTTGTGCATGGGGTGTGTTTGGAACATTTTGTCACCAGCCGAGTCCAAAATTCAGCGATTCCCCATCTCAGCCCAGGAAGCAGGTAGAACAAGTTTTGTGGTGCCTTTCAGCTGCCTACCGGGGTAGTGTAAAAACTACCAACAGAACTCGTTTCTGGCACCTTCCCCGGTGGAGTTGTGCATGGCGTGTGTTTGGAACATTTTGTCACCAGCCGAGTCCAAAATTCAGCGATTCCCCATCTCAGCCCAGAAAGCAGGTAGAACAAGTTTTGTGGTGCCTTTCAGCTGCCTACCGGGGTAGTGTAAAAACTACCAACAGAACTCGTTTCTGGCACCTTCCCCGGTGGAGTTGTGCATGGGGTGTGTTTGGAACATTTTGTCACCAGCCGAGTCCAAAATTCAGCCGTTCCCCATCTCAGCCCAGAAAGCAGGTAGAACAAGTTTTGTGGTGCCTTTCAGCTGCCTACCGGGGTAGTGTAAAAACTACCAACAGAACTCGTTTCTGGCACCTTCCCCGGTGGAGTTGTGCATGGGGTGTGTTTGGAACATTTTGTCACCAGCCGAGTCCAAAATTCAGCTATTCCCCATCTCAGCCCAGAAAGCAGGTAGAACAAGTTTTGTGGTGCCTTTCTCTTGCCTACCGGGGTAGTGTAAAAACGACCAACAGAACTCGTTTCTGGCACCTTCCCCGGTGGAGTTGTGCATGGGGTGTGTTTGGAACATTTTGTCACCAGCCGAGTCCAAAATTCAGCGATTCCCCATCTCAGCCCAGAAAGCAGGTAGAACAAGTTTTGTGGTGCCTTTCAGCTGCCTACCGGGGTACTGTAAAAACTACCAACAGAACTCGTTTCTGGCACCTTCCCCGGTGGAGTTGTGCATGGGGTGTGTTTGGAACATTCTGTCACCAGCCGAGTCCAAAATTCAGCTATTCCCCATCTCAGCCCAGAAAGCAGGTAGAACAAGTTTTGTGGTGCCTTTCAGCTGCCTACCGGGGTAGTGTAAAAACTACCAACAGAACTCGTTTCTGGCACCTTCCCCGGTGGAGTTGTGCATGGGGTGTGTTTGGAACATTTTGTCACCAGCCGAGTCCAAAATTCAGCGATTCCCCATCTCAGCCCAGAAAGCAGGTAGAACAAGTTTTGTGGTGCCTTTCAGCTGCCTACCGGGGTAGTGTAAAAACTACCAACAGAACTCGTTTCTGGCACCTTCCCCGGTGGAGTTGTGCATGGGGTGTGTTTGGAACATTTTGTCAACAGCCGAGTCCAAAATTCAGCGATTCCCCATCTCAGCCCAGAAAGCAGGTAGAACAAGTTTTGTGGTGCCTTTCAGCTGCCTACCGGGGTAGTGTAAATACTACCAACAGAACTCGTTTCTGGCACCTTCCCCGGTGGAGTTGTGCATGGGGTGTGTTTGGAACATTTTGTCACCAGCCGAGTCGAAAATTCAGCTGATCCCCATCTCAGCCCAGAAAGCAGGTAGAAAAACTTTTGTGGTGCCTTTCAGCTGCCTACCGGGGTAGTGTAAAAACTACCAGCAGAACTCGTTTCTGGCACCTTCCCCGGTGGAGTTGTGCATGGGGTGTGTTTTGAACATTTTGTTACCAGCCGAGTCCAAAATTCAGCCGTTCCCCATCTCAGCCCAGAAAGCAGGTAGAACAAGTTTTGTGGTGCCTTTCAGCTGCCTACCGGGGTAGTGTAAAAACTACCAACAGAACTCGTTTCTGGCACCTTCCCCGGTGGAGTTGTGCATGGGGTGTGTTTGGAACATTTTGTCACCAGCCGAGTCCAAAATTCAGCGATTCCCCATCTCAGCCCAGAAAGCAGGTAGAACAAGTTTTGTGGTGCCTTTCAGCTGCCTACCGGAGTAGTGTAAAAACTACCAACAGAACTCGTTTCTGGCACCTTCCCCGGTGGAGTTGTGCATGGGGTGTGTTTGGAACATTTTGTCACCAGCCGAGTCCAAAATTCAGCGATTCCCCATCTCAGCCCAGAAAGCAGGTAGAACAAGTTTTGTGGTGCCTTTCTCTTGCCTACCGGGGTAGTGTAAAAACTACCAACAGAACTCGTTTCTGGCACCTTCCCCGGTGGAGTTGTGCATGGGGTGTGTTTGGAACATTTTGTCACCAGCCGAGTCCAAAATTCAGCGATTCTCCATCTCAGCCCAGAAAGCAGGTAGAAAAACTTTTGTGGTGCCTTTCAGCTGCCTACCGGGGTAGTGTAAAAACTACCAACAGAACTCGTTTCTGGCACCTTCCCCGGTGGAGTTGTGCATGGGGTGTGTTTGGAACATTTTGTCACCAGCCGAGTCCAAAATTCAGCGATTCCCCATCTCAGCCCAGAAAGCAGGTAGAACAAGTTTTGTGGTGCCTTTCAGCTGCCTACCGGGGTAGTGTAAAAACTACCAACAGAACTCGTTTCTGGCACCTTCCCCGGTGGAGTTGTGCATGGGGTGTGTTTGGAACATTTTGTCACCAGCCGAGTCCAAAATTCAGCGATTCCCCATCTCAGCCCAGAAAGCAGGTAGAACAAGTTTTGTGGTGCCTTTCTCTTGCCTACCGGGGTACTGTAAAAACTACCAACAGAACTCGTTTCTGGCACCTTCCCCGGTGGAGTTGTGCATGGGGTGTGTTTGGAACATTTTGTCACCAGCCGAGTCCAAAATTCAGCGATTCTCCATCTCAGCCCAGAAAGCAGGTAGAACAAGTTTTGTGGTGCCTTTCAGCTGCCTACCGGGGTAGTGTAAAAACTACCAACAGAACTCGTTTCTGGCACCTTCCCCGGTGGAGTTGTGCATGGGGTGTGTTTGGAACATTTTTTCACCAGCCGAGTCCAAAATTCAGCGATTCCCCATCTCAGCCCAGAAAGCAGGTAGAACAAGTTTTGTGGTGCCTTTCAGCTGCCTACCGGGGTAGTGTAAAAACTACCAACAGAACTCGTTTCTGGCACCTTCCCCGGTGGAGTTGTGCATGGGGTGTGTTTGGAACATTTTGTCACCCAGCCGAGTCCAAAATTCAGCGATTCCCCATCTCAGCCCAGAAAGCAGGTAGAACAAGTTTTGTGGTGCCTTTCAGCTGCCTACCGGAGTAGTGTAAAAACTACCAACAGAACTCGTTTCTGGCACCTTCCCCGGTGGAGTTGTGCATGGGGTGTGTTTGGAACATTTTGTCACCAGCCGAGTCCAAAATTCAGCTGATCCCCATCTCAGCCCAGAAAGCAGGTAGAAAAACTTTTGTGGTGCCTTTCAGCTGCCTACCGGGGTAGTGTAAAAACTACCAGCAGAACTCGTTTCTGGCACCTTCCCCGGTGGAGTTGTGCATGGGGTGTGTTTGGAACATTTTGTCACCAGCCGAGTCCAAAATTCAGCGATTCCCCATCTCAGCCCAGAAAGCAGGTAGAACAAGTTTTGTGGTGCCTTTCAGCTGCCTACCGGAGTAGTGTAAAAACTACCAACAGAACTCGTTTCTGGCACCTTCCCCGGTGGAGTTGTGCATGGGGTGTGTTTGGAACATTTTGTCACCAGCCGAGTCCAAAATTCAGCGATTCCCCATCTCAGCCCAGAAAGCAGGTAGAACAAGTTTTGTGGTGCCTTTCTCTTGCCTACCGGGGTAGTGTAAAAACTACCAACAGAACTCGTTTCTGGCACCTTCCCCGGTGGAGTTGTGCATGGGGTGTGTTTGGAACATTTTGTCACCAGCCGAGTCCAAAATTCAGCGATTCCCCATCTCAGCCCAGAAAGCAGGTAGAACAAGTTTTGTGGTGCCT